>NW_007730816.1:79958-127947 GCF_000696425.1 Galeopterus variegatus | reverse complement strand
CGGATCCTATATAGGGATGACCGGTTCGCTCACAGCGCTCACTGGCTGAGCGCGGTGTGGCTGTTCTCAAAAAGGACCAAAAAAAAAAAAAAGAAAGCAGTATTTTGTGCATAGGCCAGGCTTTCTCAGCCTGGCATTACTTGCATTTGGGCTGGATGACTCTGCTGTGGGGACTGTCCTGTGCACTGTAGGATGTTTAGCAGCATCCCTGACCTCTGCCCTCTAGATGTCAAGAGCATCTCCCACCCAACTGTGACAACCAAAGTGTCTCTGGTCATTGCCCAGTGTCCCCAGGAGTGAAGTCACTCTGGGTTGAGAACTGCTAGGCTGGAGGAAGAAGAGAACCATAATGAAAACCTGAACTGTTTGTACATTTTACTTGTCCTTTTTAATTAGAGGAAATTGAGAAATGATTTCCAAGGCCCCTTTCAACTGTGCACTTAATATTTCCACATGCTATGGTGACACTAGAAACTTCAGGGCACTTGTCTGGCTTGTGTCTCCAGTGGTGCTGTTGGATTTGTGGCGACTGGCCTGCACGCTCTTGTCCATCTCCTCCCAGGGTCAGGAGGCTGCAATTTCAACAAGGCTTGCGGTGGCTGTCAAGTATTGTGGCCATGGGATCAGGCAGGCGTACGTGTCTCACAGGTGGTCAGCCCAGGCTGTGCTCTGTGGGCCAATCAACCATTTGTACGTGTCTAAATTGCATATGGCAGATACCCAAGGCAGTGGTTAAGAACTGGGTTTTAAAAGTTGCCAAGGATAGCTGAAGAGGAGCAGAGATGGCGTAATATTGAACTATGTCTGTCTTTTTAAAGCTTAGTCAGGTACAACAGTTTTATCGAAGGGTAGAGGTGCTCTTAAAGCACATGCAAGAGGGGTGCGTCCCCACTGCCTGCCCAGGACACCTGTAAGACAAGGGTTGGGGAAGTCCCCACTGAAACAGTGTAATTAAGGGCTGCAGTTGAAACACAGACAGCAAAGGAAAGCAGCAGTGAAACTTGTTTGAAGGACCCAGTCACATTACAGCTTCCAAAGGAAGGATGTTGCCAAGGAAGCACTGAGTCTCGGCCTTGTCCAAGGCCCTGTCCAACTCTGCATACTCCATCCCGACTCCCTGTAAATTGCTTAGGAACTAGTTCTGGTCATCTGACTGAGCGGGGGTGTCCTCTAGGCCATGGCGTGCTGGTGCGGCCTGATGAGAGCCAGTTTTCAGCACCTCTTCCTGACCCTTCGCTCAATGACAGGTCAGTAGCTTAAAATCTAGCATGGTGGGAGTATTTACAGCATGACAATTGGCAAACACTACAAATCAGACCTGCCCCTCCTACACACCTCCCACCCACAGCCGAGCCCATTGTTAAATCTTTACCAACACTCCATGGCCCCCAAATGACACCCTGACCCCTTGTGCTCAATTTCCATCCAGTCACCTACTTCTAGCCCTTCTTTGTGCCCACAGGTGTGGTCACCTACCTCTTTCCACACATCAGTGATGCAGAGAGAATCTGACCTGGGAAAATAGCTACCCAGAACCTAATTTTACTAATTTTTGTTTCAGAAAAAAATCCTCTGTTATGTAATTTAACCTTATCAGGGTTCAGTACAGAATGTTAGCTAACTTCATGGCTGCTCCAGCCAGACAACCTGGGTTCAAATACCAGTTCTTTCATTTGCAGCTTATATGAGCTTAAGTGAGCCAGTATTTTTGTACCTCAGTTTCCTCGTTCGGGGTGATGAATGTAATCAAATCTATATCATACGATGGTTGTAAATATGAGTTAATATACATGAAGTACTTAGGACATCTCAGGCACATAGCAGCTATTTATGTCTAGTTATTCATGTAGGGACCAAGGGAAGACATCCCTTTCAATGCCCTGGAGGTTCTCTGAAAAATAAACTGATAAATGCAGATTAATATGAAGAAAATTCATAACAAATTCCATTCGATCATAGTTTTACATGACACGAGAGCCTTCAGAATGAGGACCCAAAGATACAGGGAACAGTCCATTTTTATGTTTAGGTTTTATGAAGCAGGCACAGTTGTAGAAATGTGATTGGACAAAAAAAGTATGATCTAACACTAATAGACAGAGTGGGGAAACCCTGCAAGGCTGTCTGCTCAGATTCTTCTTGGCCTCTCTGTGCAGCATTTATTCCTCCTGGGTATGGGGCAGGACCTTTCTAGAATGAGGGTCTTGTGACCTGCAATCAGACAAAGTAAGGACAGAGAATTTCTTTATGACAAGCTCCAAGACAGAAAGGCAGGGGCAGGGGGACAGATTGGAGTTTGTCTGTGACCTGCCCTGGGGAAGAGAGAGTCTAGATTCTATGGCTTGTCTCAGCGGAGAATGAGATGAGATGAGGCTGAGAGACAGGAGGGCAGGAGCAGGTCAGAGGGAAACTTTGCTTTTGAGGCTGTTTCTGAGCTCATCACTTTGGGGTGTTGCTCTCTGAGTTCCTACATTAGGAGTCAACACACAGCTCCTCATTTACGACTGTATATCTGGCAGTGTCTGCTGAACGTTATGGGCCATCCATTGAAGATTATGAAACCCTCATGTTTACTGTCATTCCTTTGTTTTTGTCCAAGTGGAGGGCTCCAGGGTTCACACATCGTTGTCCTGTCACACAGCCAGCTCCAGATGAGCTTGAAGGTCTGGGGAAAGAGCTTGAGCCTGCGATGAGTCCAGAGCCTGTCCTCTTTGTGCCTCAGTTTCCCACCATTTTTCTGCTCTCCAGCCCTTCCTGAGAAATCCCGACAAGGAGTGAGGCCTTGTTAACACAGTGATCCAGAACAGTTAAGCACCTCACTGCCTGTGTCTCCCTCTAGCCGCTGTGTGACTACGGGCAGCATTAGGGCTCCATTTGGGATCGAAACCCCAGAATCCAGTGCTCATGCAGGATTCCAAGACGTTAAATTTAAAGACTGTCTTGAGTGGGAGGGGAGAACAGGTGGGAATACTTGCTTTTAAAAGACTTAATATTGTTTCTGAGAATTGCTGATTAAAGATAATGACCTTGGGAGTTCCTTAGGAGAGTAGGTGTGTTTTACTCCCAACACACATCAAATAACTGGCAGCTTTGTGTGATCCATATTCTGATTAGCTTTATATTTTAATTCAAAGCTGTTCCTTCTGGCAGGGTTCAGTGCTTTGCTGTTGCTGCCAAAAACTATGCCAGTGGTTGAGGGGTTTGGCTGGTGGTTTTTTCCCAACACCCAGAATTTGTTCTTCCCTGCCAGCACAGGTGCTTTTTTAAATGTCTCTGCATTACTGATGCTTTGAACACTGATGAAATCAATGCCAGTGTCCCCTCGGCTATGTTTGGTTCATCTGTTGTTCTAGCAAGAAGGGGGACAGAATCATAAGGGAGGAGGGACAGGGGAGGGCAGCTGTGGCAATACTGTGGGGACAGAAGCCAGCTCTGCTCCTTCTCCAGCCTCCTGTCACCCCTCCACCTCAGCTGTTACTCTAACTCCAGTGTTTAAAACACTACAACTGAAAACCCCACCAGGGGCTGGCCTGTTAGCTCACTTGGTTAGAGCATGGCCTTACAACACCAAGGTCAAGGGTTCGATTCCCCACACTGGCCAACTACCAAGAAAAAAAAGAAAAGAAAACACCAGTGGCCTGCTGGGACTTAATCCCTTTGAAAAGGTTAAAAAAGGGAGAAAAATGCTCAAATTAAATTCAAAGAAAGGCCAGAGAAGTCTAACTACCTAACTTGTTCTTTCTTCCAGTTACTAGCCCCGAGTGGAGCCACATAACAATCACACCCATAGTGCGTGGGGCTCTCAGCAGTAGTAGGGAGGGGCCTGGTTGGGAAGTCTTTTCTGGAACTCTGCCCACCACTGAGAGAGCATCCCCAAAAGAGAAGGCATTTGCCTTTTTGTTGGGTTATTGAGGCACAGTGCTGTGGAGGGTTTCCAGAACCTCGACTCTGTTGCTGGGAAGACTCCACAGCAGAACATCCTTCCAGTTGCAGGCAAGCAGAGCTGATTTAGTCCAACCAGAGAGGCGGGGGCTTGCCCCTCCCTAGCAATGTGGCTCAGCACTACACTGCCTGACCTTTTCAGGAGATGGGCAGCGTTAACCCCAAAGGTAGCTGGGTTTGTACTATTCTGGTCTAAAACAGAGGCAAGTACCTGGGGATGTGCAATCAGGAATCCCGGGGCAACTGAGTTTGTCAATGGCCTATTTGGGGGTAAAAACTGGTTTCTGCTAATTTGGGGGTTGTCAAAATCAGACATTAGCAAATGCCCCATCCATGCCACTTCAAATCCAAACTAAGTGAGCTATTTCTCTGCAGGTCAACTGGCTAACATATGATGTGGTTCATCACATCCCTGACAGTTTGAAAGTTTCCCTTCCTTCCCCTGTTAAAAGTCTAGGAAACTCTGGGAAATGGGCCACTAAGATACACAGCCCATGGGTTACATAAACTGAGCTGATGAAGAGGAAGCCTGGAATGACATGCCCTGACTCTAGTGGGCCCATGATTCACTGGGAGTAATTACCATCTATGGGGAGCTTTCTATATACCAGGCACTTATATTTCTTGTCTAATCCACAGAACCCAGGTGACTAACTCCTTTTTTGGGAGATGAAGAAACTGAAGCTCAGAAAGGCTTAATTTTTTTTTTCTTTTAAGATTCCACACAGTTAGTTAATGGTATAACCAGGCCCTGCTGGTCTTTCTCTCTACTGTCAAGCTACCTCATTAGCAAATAATGTGTTTTTACCACACATTAAAATGAGGGTGCTTTTATCATTTAAGCCTCCTGATAGTTTTCAATCTGGGGTAGCCATGGGATGTCTAAAGATCCTTGGATGGGGACAGAAGGAAGGATGGCAAGTAACTGGGAACGGAGGTTGAACAGCCCTAATCTGAAAACCTGAAATCTGAAATGCTCCAAAATCCAAAACTTTTTGAGCACTGACATGATGCCACAAGTCGAAAATTCTGCACCTGACCTCAGGTGATGGGTCACAGTCAAAAAGCAGGTGCATAAAAAGATGTTCTGGTGATGCTTAGTTATCCTGAATACATTGTTTTTTTCATTGTATTAATCGTATGTCATATTTTTTACTGTTAAATACTCATGTGTGAATAAGTATAAGAAAATGATTGCTTATCGGTAGCATATAAATTGAGAGTCAGGAATGATAGTGATGCCAAACAACTGCAGACTGTCCACAGGGGTGGCTGAGAGAGTGACACCTCTGCTCTCTGATGGTTCATTGCCCACAAACTTTGTTTCATGCAAATTATTAAGAATATTGTATAGAATTACCTTCAGGCTATGTATAAGGTGTATATGAAACATAAATGAATTTCATGTTTAGACTTAGGTCCCATCACCAAGATATCTCATTACATATATGCAAATATTCCAAAATCTGGAAAAAATCCAAAACACTTCTGGTCCCGAGCATTTGGGATAAAGGATACTTATCCTGTAGTAGCACTCAAATCCACACTGGAGTCAGTAAAGCAGAATTAACATTGCAGAAAATGTAATCTCTGATGTGCAAAGGATGGAGAGTAGAAACTTTCCTAAAATACAACAGGAAAGACTGGAGAGCTGAAAACAATGAGGATGAGATACAGAAGTGGAAGGCAAAGAAGAGAAAACTAAGAGGAAGAAAAAAGAACAAATCAAACAGAAACATTGCTAAAAGATATACTTGTAGAAGACATGTTCTACCAAAGACCTGTGCATTTGCAGCCAGAAATGAAGCATTTACCACATTCTTAACAAAAATGACAGCAAAGAGGCCTGATGGAGACCTAGCCATGCATCTCCTATAAATAATTCCTGTGTCCTCTCTGTGCACCAAATGGCAGGATCCCCAAGATATCTATGTGTGAGGGTCATAGACATGTTTGGATTCCTGTGCATTAAGAAAGCTGCCTTTATGAAGGTGCCATTGCAAAAATTTAAGCCATGACTTCTTTTTCTTTTTATCCAAAAGCAGATCTCATGCCATAGTAGGGCATGCTGTTACACTAAAAGAATGGTTAATCCCAAAGCATTGGCTTGGATAGGAAATTTTTGGTATAAATGCCCTTGAGATATTTTTGGCAACTCGTCTTTCTCTTGATCCTTTTTCTTAACTCTCCCTGTGCTTTTCCTCTTTTTAAGGTAAGGTTTGAGCCAAATAACACTTCGTGCCATTGCTTAGCACTGCTGGTGCCACTGAGGGACAAACTAACTTTCTCATGCATCCTACTGCAGCAGGATAGGGCAGGAGACCAGAACCAGGGGCTAACCAGGGGCTTTCCAGGTGACCTGATTGGGGTCTGCAGTGGTATGGGAGGTGGAAGCCAGAAAATCTGAGATGACTGTAAGAGGAAGAGTTGAGAATCTTACTGAAGGGGTTAAGAGAGAGAAGAATCGACATGGGCAGGAAGTGGCATTTGGGCACAGTCCCAAAGAATCAGAGTCTGCCGCTCAGAGTCCCTGGGGTCGGAAACCTGGACAGTAACCTGAGGGCAACATCCCAGACCATGAAACCTTGGGCAGGCAAGTCAGGACGAGTTGATGCAAAAGAAGGAGTGGAGCAGGGATAGGCTTTGGACATCTTCAACTTAGACCATAACTAGGGTCAGACACAAGGAGGACGGAGTCTGTAGCAGAGCTAGGATGAGAACACAGGCCTCCTCAACCCCATTTAGTTGTAATCAATTTCTGAATTCTGTAAACCATTCTCCTTCCTGAAGAATTTCAAGTATTACTCCTGGACATCATATCATGGAACACAGGGCAGTTTATTCCTCTGAATATCAGTAACCAACAGGATAACATAGTACAGAACTCAATCTTCTCCCCCGTATAAGGCTAATTCAGTTGGGTCCTGTTTTCTAAATCTTCCTCCAGTAGGATGCTGCTTAGTGTAATTATATCTGAATATGGTCACACTTACTTTCTACAATATAATTTCAGGCAGAGGGTGATGCTGGAATCTGATGTGTCTGCATAACTATTAGTGACTATAGGGTACTTTGTATCCACTCCAGTAAGGAACAGAACCAGAGCCTTAAGATTTCAGAGCTGGACAAAAACAATAAAGATCACCCAGCTAAAACACCTTATTTTCTTCTGAAGGAAAAACAAGATCAGAGAAGTAAAGGGACCTGTCCAAGATTATAGAAAATGGTGGGAGAGAATATGAACGGAACAGAAGTTTCTGAATCAGTTAGAAACAAAAGCTAAGAGACAGGTTTTTACGAGTTTAACAATACAAACCACATGGGACATTTCAAGAAAGAGTTAACAATGACCCATATTTAAAAGCATTCTTCTTTTTTTTTTTTTGTCTTTTTCCGTGTCCGGCAACGGATCGCAACCCTCAGTGTTGCCCCCGCAACGGATCGCAACCCTCAGTGTTGCCCCCGCACCGGACCGGGGACCAGCAACGGGATCGCAACCCTCGGCGCCGCTCCCGCGCCTCGCTCAGCCAGTGAGCGGGAACCGGTCTGTATATGGGATCCGAACCCTCGGGCGGGAGCGCCACCGCGCTTCCCAAGCGGCGCACTATCCAGTGTGCCACCGGGCCGGCCCTAAAAGCATTCTTCTTAAAACATACACATACAACATGAGGTATTTCTCTTTCTGTGCCTGACTTTTTTCACTTAACATGATGACTTCCAGGCTTATCCATGTTGCTGTGAATGACAGGATTTTATTTTTCTTTTTTATGGCTGAGTAGCATCCACTTGTGTATACAGGCCAAGTCTTTCTTTTGGTGGATACATAGGTTGATACGATGTCTTGGCTATTGTGAATAGTGCTGCAATAAACATGCGGGGTGCAAATATCTCTTCGGGATGCTGGCTTCCTTTCCTCTGGATAAATGTGGAAGCTACTAAAGTGGAGCTCATAGAAGTAGAGAGTAGACTGTGGTTACTAGAGATTGGGAAGGTAGTGGGGAGGGAAGGAGGGAGAGGTTGGTTAACAGATACAAACAACAGCCAGATGGAAAGAATAAGTTCCATAGCAGTGCTAGGTGTCGGTAATTAACAATAATTTATTGTATAATTTCAAATGGCTAAAAGAGAGGAGTTAAGTAATCTCAACACAAAGAAAATGGTGTTTGTGATGACGAACATACTAATTGCTCTGATTTGAACATCACACATTGTATACATGTACCAAAATATCACTCTTTGCCCCATAAATATGTACAATAAAAATAATAAAAACACGCACACCCACCTCTTCTCTGGTTACACTTTACACTGTCAATGAGTGTTTTACACAACCAAGCTCATGAACAAACTGTGATTATCATTCAGCTTTCATTAAAAGGTAATTTAAAAGAATGCCAACACACAGGGTTAGGCCTTAGCTACACACATCTCCACCCTCCCAGAAAAAGCAATCTCCGGTGGCTCAGAGCCTCCTTGGTTCCTGTTCAAGATGTAATGACTACATCTGCAAAGACCCTATTTCCAAATAAGGTCACATGCACAGGTCTCGGGGTTAAGACTTCAACATATCTTTAAGGAGAAGACAATTCAACCCACAAGAGGTGACCCAACAGCTCACCTTCTCTGCTCTGTTCTACGCACCTCTTAATAAATGACACCTGACATGTGCACGTGCTTCATCCTTTGGGGGACACTACGGGATAGAGCAGGTAGGGCACGCGCTGTCCCCATTCTCCGGAATGAGGAAACAAACTCACAGATCTTTGCCCACTGTCCTCCCATCCATATGTATTTTTATACACAAGTCTATCATCGTACATTTTAAAAAGTCTTATTCCGTTTACATTCACAACTTCTGCTTTTCTATGTCTCTCACATCCTGGCTGCACCACGCACAAGAAATGAGGTGTGTTTTGAGGACAATCTCAGCCACAATAAAGGCTTTTTTGCCAGCGTGCCAAGGCCAATGTGCAACTTCATACAAACAGGAGCCTGACACAATTTGAGATGATGCAAAGAGAGAGTGTAGTGGTCATAAAATACTCCACACAAGCAGCTGGTTTTTGAAGTACACCTTAATTCCTAAAAGGTTTCCATTTCTTCTTTGTTCGTTTTGTCTTAAATATATCATTAAGGTCATATCCTTCATGTTAGGTAGTTGCTGAAACTGGGACCCTTCTGCCTTTATTTTTGGAGTGCATATGAGATACAGGTCATTTTCTCCCAACATGAAACTCCAGCGTTTGTGCAGAAGAGAGATTTCAATGAGGACTCCACAGACACTTTTGCTTGATCAGCACTGGCTCTGCTGCAGGGGTATTTTGGCTTCACACACAAATGTCCATTTCAGCACTGTTTGTCCAGAGGAAAGCCCAGCCAGAGGCTGGAGGATGACCCAGATGGAGACAGTCACTCAAAGAGCTCCAGGTAATCAGGCATGTCGTCCTGCTGACCACAGGGATAGAGAAGGAGCTCTTTCCCCAGGGATGTTATGGGCTCTTCCTGTTAATCAGAACGCACAGGTCAGGCTGGGCTGTGGGATGTGCATGTTGTTGAGACAGTATGAGTCATAGTGATGTGCCCTTCCTGCCCACTCCAAAGATGTCACTCCCCACCTACCCTTGATTTACACAAAGCTTTATTGGTTGATGACCATCTTAAAAGAGGTTTTTCTCACCCACTACTGCCATGACCTCTCTTTCCCTCCAGGGCTCAAGTTCTAACTCAAGATTGTTTTCAGTGTGATCAGTGTGGGCACAGTTGTGTTAGCATCTACTCTATTCTCTGCCCCAGTGGGGTCTCCCTAAGTACTTGAGGAGGAACTAGGTTCTATGATGAAGGAAATGCAATTAAGAATCCTGATTATCAGGAGGAATTATCAAAGACTAATCCCCCCGCTACTTGTCTCGATCTTTTTTCCTGTAATTGCCTTTCATTGCTATAGGACAATAATTCACAAAGCAAATTAAGTTTATAAATGTTTTCACCTTGTGATATTCCACCAAATCTGCCAGGGTGGCGTGCTGCAGCTGGTCCACGCCCAGGAAGCTGTACGAGTCTGCAGAAGCATCGATTAGGAAATGTTTGCAGCCTTCCTCCGACAGGTAGGACAAGGCATAGCCTCTCATCCTTTCACTGACTCGGATCAGAAAACTGCCCGGCACGCCTGTCATGCTCAGGAGCTCATTTGCTCTCTTTAGTGTGAGAATTCCTGTGGGAAAGAAAAAAAAACAGGTATTACAGCCAAATCATTTCCAAAACTTTCCTCTGTTAATTCCATTTATAAGAACAGAGGTGTCACACAGCCTGTGAGGGTCTGTAGGACTCCTTGATGGTCATACTGGGAGTGTTAGATCTGGAAGGAGACTTAGAGGTGCTCTCTCCTCAGGCACCTCAGTTCACAGATGAGGACTCGATGACCTGGCCTGGGGAATGAGTTGCCTTGGTCTAGAACAGTGGTTCCCAACCAGGACAAAGTCAGGCAATGTCAGAGACGTTTTTGGTTGTCATTGGATGGAGGGTGCTACTGGCATCTAGTGGGCAGAATCTCTCCATGAATTCTTTGCAGTACCTGCATTCGTATTATCTTTTAATCTATTTTTCCACAAATTTTTGAAGTACCCGCGTGTGTGTATGTCTTTATACGTGTGTGTATGTCTTTCTTTATGCGTATGTTTATGTTTTCTTATATATGCCTGTGTCAAAGGCATATATGCCCATATGCCTATGCCTATATATGTTCAAAGGAATAAGCTCTTCAAATGTATATATGAAGTTTTATATATACAGATATAGTTTAGATGCCTCATGGGTTCACGCTTTTATTTCAGACCAGCCTTTTCCCCAATTAGTCCAAATTCATGAGATTTGACTCGTGTTCCAAACTTCTCTTCTTATTCCTGCTGCGATTCTTCAGATGAAGAGATAATGTTAACACAGGTAGAAAGAGCACAAACATCTTGGAAAGATGGAGAAGCTGTTGGATTATTCAGTGAGCTCTGGTGTTGGGAGGAGCAGCATTCTCCTCGTGTTTTTTTGCATTTCAGCAGACAGAAGCTCCTGCCTTCTACTCCACAAGTAGGTCCCTGTTGATACTCAGTACCTTGTTATTATGGAGTAAAAAAACCTTCCTCGTGAAATGGCAGTGGGTTACCAAAGCCCTTTAGCCTTATTTGTAGTAAAGTTAATTAAGAAGTGAACCCTAATTATCCAGAGTAAACTATAAATTTAAACCATTTCTATTCTCTTTTCTGCAAACAGACCTTTAATAAGGCAGGATTTTAAACACTGCCTGTTCTGCCGCAGCCAAGATCTCCCCACCATCCAGCCCTCTCCCGCCCCTTCTTCTCCCACTCACCCTTCAGGCCCTGCTGCAGAGCCCAGCGCATGAGGGTCACCCCAGTGTGGGACTTTGGAATAGAACTAGAGGTGGGTGAAAGGCCTGGCAGTTCTTTCCACTCACAGATTGTTAAGTGTCCCCGAAATGGAAGAAGACCCGTGGCCTCTCTTCCAGGGGCTCCAGCTCCGCTGCTCTGATTCCAGCAGGGGCAACGATGCACGTGTATCATACACATTGTGTCCAGTCATCTTTCTGCCCTTTCCCTGATGAGATTCATCCTCTAGAATATGCAGGCACCTCTGATACTGAGTGAGCCTCTGGTTCAGATGGCATGCCACCCACTGTAGGTGCTACATGATGGCAGGTAAGTCCCAACGGACAGGGGCTCCCGCTTGTGTTTGTCTGTTTCACCTTTCTAAACATACCTGTACCCACTGATAAATTACAAAGGACAACCCTAAGTTGAAACAAGGCAATAGGTAACCAGCCTGTGCAGGGACTGCACACAACAGACATCTGAAGACACTGTATTAGACTGTCTGTGAAACCAGGGATAGTTTTCACTGACACTGAAAAGTCTCCTTCAGAACCAAGGGGCTGATAAACTATGATTAGAGAAGTGTTCTGGAAAAGACTTCTCTCTCCTCCAAGACTTACTGACAAGCTAACTCTGAAGTTCCAAGTTACTTCAACAGATGGGGCAGATGTTACCATTTTATAACATCTGGGTGTTATCCAGATGCATTTGGATTCCTAAAATGAAAGCTATTCTGGAAAATTATAACCAGGCCTGGCCTAAGGTCAAATTTCTCCTAAAATCAGGTCACATAGTAACTGTAAATCAAACTGCCCAAAAGCCTCTTAATCTCTATAATTATTACCCATTACACACAGATCTTGGCGCTATCTAATCTCCTGAGACGCCAGAGCACAATTAAATGATTTTGTGGCAAATGACACATCATAAGGGCGACTCCTTGCACACAGTGGGGCTGAGGGCAGGTCCAAAGGTAAGTGCCATGGAGACTAGGCTTTGACAATGCCGGAAGTGGCTTCTTTATTTGTTCTTTTTGCTTTACAAGAGGATTATTATCCCTTAAGAACACATTGTCTAGGTGCATCTAATGATACAGGTCAATGTACAATTTGTCATGAATCCATCAAGGGCAGTGATGCCTTCAGTGTGTCCTGGCTGTGATCACTGCCAAGCAAAGCCTAAACCCAATGTCACATATTGATCACTGTGGGCTCGGGCAATCTCTTCACAGAATTTCACATCCAAGTTTGCCCCTTGCACAACTCTATGAATGCTAAAGCTGTGGTCTTTGCCCCAGCCCCTAAAGGATGTGACACTTCGGTGCTACCCCCATCTGACCAGCTGTCTTCACACATATTAAAAGAAGCTGAGGTTACAGGAGGATTTCTAGTGAAAGGAGTAAATAAAGGGATTTATTTTATTCCATCCATTTAAATGAACCAGATTTTCACCTGGGCAATGGTCTATCTATTTTAGAGCTGCATCCAGGCAGGGAGTGGCAGGACTGGGGCAGGCCAGGGTAAAGCCGATGCCACTATGCTAGGTCTTATGGCCAGCTGAGGACCCCAGGCAGAGCTGGAGCTGAAACTCCAGACAGGCTGAACACCCCAGGAGGGAGGTTCACAACAGCTGGAGTGGAGGGCAAGCAAGGAAAACGCACCACTCCTCCCTCTGCGTAATGCCAGAGCTCCCTGGAGAACTGCACTGTTCAATAGAACTTTCTGTGATGATAGAATTTTTGTCTGTGCTGGCCATGTAGTAGCTGCTAGCCACATGTGGCTACTGAGTACCTGAAACGGGGCTAGTGAGACTGAGGGATACAACTTTTGATTTTATTTAATTTTAGGAGATGGCTGGTTAGCTCATCATTAGTTAGAGTGCAGCTTTATAACTCCAAGGTCATGGGTTTGGACCTCCATGCTGGCCAGGCACCAAAAAAAAATTTTTTTTTAATTAATTTAAATGTCAGGATGGCCATATGTGGCTTGTGGCTACCACACTGGACAGCGTAGCTCTAAACCTCTCTGGAGTAAAGGTTTTGCCCATGAAAGGCCCAGGAGAACTACATTTTGCATAGGAGAGGGCAAACAGACCCCAAGAGACCCGAGACCTGAAAGTAACTCAGAAACCCTCACAGGGCCCCAGCTGGAAATCCAGTGGCAACGACTGCCTTACAGGACAGGCAGTTCAATGGATGCCCTTCCCCACCGCCTTTCCTGGAAAATGCCTACTCATTCTGCAAGATTCAAACTACAGCATGTAGCATTCTGACTTCCCCCTGAACAGCAAGTCACTATTTCCCCTAGGCCTGCTGAGCACCTGGCTCCCACTTCCACCTGAGCACTCACCTGGTCTATCCAAGGCCCCACCTGGCTCCCACCTCCACCTGAGCACTCACCTGGTCTAGCTGAGCTCTTACTTGACTCCCACCTCCATCTGCGCACTCAGCTAGTTCTCACCTCTACAGAAGCACATTCTGCCATGCCCCTCCCCGCTTCTTTCTTTGTGAGCTCCTAGAGGGCAACTACCACATCTTATTTATTTTTATACTCTCTGCACCTGCCACTTAGAAGATGCCCAGAAAAAGTCTAATGAATGCTTTTGTCTTACAATCAAGTCAGAAACCTCCTTCTCCAGCACGCTTCTATGCAGCCACTGCCTGCAGTCTGAGAGCCATAATCACAGGGACAAGGGATGCAATTCATGTTTCTCTGAAGTGCCACCAGGCCTAATTTTGTTTATATGTGTACATCTGCACAACCTACTCCTTGCATGCAGAAAATATGTGTTTAAGAATCCAATGAAAGATAACTGAATGATAACTCAAGTGTGCATTACTTAATTGAATCCTCCTACTACAGAGAAGTACTGTTACTATCCTCAAGTAGCAGATGAGAAAACCTGGGTTACAGACAGCTGCGTACCTTGCTCAAGGTCACTCAGGTAGGTCAGAAGCACTGGGACTGAACCCAGGCAGTCTGGCCCCAGAGCCCCTGGCCTCACCCATGTAACCAGAACACCTACCCCTGTGCTAACACATCACACTGTTCAGCATGCTGCCATTTCCTTTTTTATTTTTCCCTTAATTCTCGAACAACTCTAAAGTATGCAGAGCTGATACTATCACCACCTCCACTGTACAGATGAGAAAAGCAAGGTAGAAAAGGAAATGCCTGAGGTTGCAGGATTAGTTTATGATGGCTCCAGGTCTCATCTCCCACTCTAGTGTTTTGCTTTTTAACTCACTGAGCTCATGACATATTCTATAATGGGCTGAAAAGAAAATGTAATTGTTTATTTCACAAAGATGTGTTCATTTCTCACCTGGGCAGCTTAAAGAAGATGCATGTGTCAGTGGTTAAGTGCAATCTGCCTGGTTGTGGGGACAAGGCAGCATCAGTGACCTTTCCCACCTCCTCTAAGCTGAGGATTCACATTGCTGAGGACTAGGAGCTCCAGAGCTCTTCAAGCTGCAGGTCATTCTCCTGGACTGCACATCAGGTCCGCTGGAGAGCAGCTGCGCCCTTGTGCTCCCTCGAGAGCTTACCTGGTACCTCTCCTTTCCTCTCTTTTCACCTGTCCTATATTCTCTGCATCTCAGGCTGCCCCCAGAGTGTGGCAAGAGGAGGAGACAGTACTAAGACAACATCCACGAAGGAACAGTCTCTGCTGTCAAGGTGACTTCAGAGTCCCACACTATAATCTACCTAGAGAAGGGGATGAACACAAGAAAAACTAACTTTGAGTAAGACCTCACTTCCAAGTGCATCCCTGCCAGACTCAGAGTGTACACACTATCCCCTGGGAATCTTAAACTTGGAGGAGATCTCTCTACCTTCAAACTTTAGGTCTCTTCTTTATGCTTTCTTTAACCTCTTCAGTATTCCAGGGGAGTATTTTTGGAGAGGCTCTGGGACCTCCCCTAGGTGTTCTACGTGGAAGAAGAGTGTATTAGTCTGTTTTCTGTTGCTTATAACAGAATGCCTGAAACTGGGTCATTTATAAAGAAACAAACTATTTCTTTGAGTTTTAGAGGCTGAGAAGTGCATGGTCCAGGGGGTGCATCTAATGAGAGCCTTCTTCTGGGTGGGAACTGTCTACAGGGTCCTGTGGCGATGCAGGCAATCACATGGCGAGCATCGCATGAGCAAGAGAGCTAACCTGTTCACTCTCTCCTGATAAAACCATCAGAACCACACCCATGACAACCCATTAAACCATCAACCCATCACTCCATGAATGGATCAATCCATTCATGAGGGCACAGTCCTCACAATCCAATCACCTCTTAAAGGCCCCACCTTTCAAATACCACAGTCAGATTTCCCACCCTCTTACACGGTTACAAGGGGGGTCAAGCGTCAATGAGTTTTGGAGAGACATTCAACCCACAGTGGAGATGCATCATGATAGTGAGCTTTCACCTTTGAGGTCTTGGGCCTTGGTCACTTTAAGGATGAGGAAAACTGGCCAGAGCTCTTAAAATATTATTCAAAATGTTTCCTTAATAATTCAGAGATTAGAGTCAGTATCATCTGTTCTCACAACATTACCTTAGTGGCTAACACTTAGTAACTAGGGCTTACTACATACCACACACAGTTCTAAGTGCTTTATATATATTAGCTTATTGAATCCTCAGAACAATCCTTGGAGGCAGGAACAGCATAATCTGTTATACAGATGAGAGACAGAGTACAGAAGTCACGTGACTTGCCTGAGGCCACACAGCTAGTTTGTGAGAAACTTGCATTTGAGGCCAGGCAGTGTGGCCCCAGAGATGTACTCTGAACTATCGCTACCTACTTTACCACCTCCCTTCCCCTGGCACAAAGAAATATAGTGTCCACCACTGTCTGGCGGTGGCAGGGAAAACTGTCCAGAAAGCACGTGATCACAAAGAACAGTCTGATGACAAAAGCACTGTTGTTGTTAAAATATTTCTCTGAACAATAGACTCCCCCTTTCCATACAAAATCCTAAATAAAACCCCAAAGCACAATCACTCTCCCTTGCCTCTCACACACTCACTCCTCCTGTCCATTACCTCTGAGGTCCCTCGAGGTGACCTCAGGACTCCAAGAACATGACAGGGAACTACAAGTCTGGAGTCACGGGCATTTGCAACAGAAGACTCAGGGCTCCAGGCACAAATCACTGACACCCTGTGGCACAGGGTCAGGCTGAGGACTCAAGTGCATCATTTACAAGAACTCCACTGAGAGAAGGATTTGAGGCTCAAGGACTATCCTCAACATTAATGGAAAATCATCATAACATCTTTGCAGGAAGTTTGCTGCACTGAGTAATTTGAGAAAAGTCAGGGTCTCCCAGAAAAAAAAACAACCCAATAGTTATGCATAGTATTTTCTGCAGAAAAGCTAGCTATTTCCAAATTTGAATAAACGTGTGTATCTTTATCCTCTTATGTTTCACCTTCTCCAGTTAATTCAGAAATCTGAACAATTACTAGGCAGTTACATAGGAGAGCTACAGAGAATAATTCACACAAAGTGCCTTGATGCCGTGAATGTAGGCGAAGCCTTCCTGCTAACAGGAGCCCTGCTGCTCCCTTGCAAGCTCAGGACACTGACCACAGGGAATGGACTTCCAGCTGCCCTTCCCTGCCACAACAGCAGTGACATATCCTTGGTGCTGACCACAGCCTATCCGCTCCATGAAATGTATGAGCCATGTATGTAAATGAGGCAGGATATACACAGCACCTGACGCTTAGTAACAAAAAGGCTTTGAGAAGTCACATAAATCAGTAATTTGTGCTTGGTGAAAACCGAAGCTTGAAAACCCCTTTGTGAGAGATGGGCAGAATTCTGATGGCCTCATGGTTAAGAAATCTCCACTTTTCAGCAAAATAGGTTATCATTTATGGGCATTGATTCACAGGTCCACTAAGATTTCAGCCTGAAAGAAACTTTGGGAAGTGTCAATGAGCTTTTCTTAACACAATTTATTCAGTTATATACGTTCAGTCTTTGGTGGTATCTTGTCCCCCTGTTGCAGTAGCTGTGATATGACAAACCGCCAGGAAGGGAGGCCGGAGGGACAGAGGACTCCAGCTCCACAATCCTCTCTATGGAAACTGAGTGCCAGAGACCACTCTGCAGAAATGAATGAAATTTACCCCCCAAGGAGAACGAGACAGCAGGAGGTGTCAAAACAGAAGAAATCAAAACAGCTGAAGTATGAACTATGTTGGTATCTTCCAGAAGTGAAAGGGATTTGTTTTTTCAGTAGTTTAAAATATAAAATATTGAGACTAAAGCATTTAGAGGGCAGATTCAATTGCATGCCATCACAACAAAGATGGAAATATTTCATCAACAGCCTAATTATATCCATATTTGAATAAGAACGTGTTAATTATATTTCAGAGGAATAATGATCAACTATTTTTTTTTTTTTTTGTCTTTTGTCTTTTTTCCGTGTCCGGCAACGGATCGCAACCCTCAGTGTCGCCCCCATACCGGACCGGGGACCGGCAACAGGATTGCAACCCTCGGTGTTGCTCCCGCGCCTCGCTCAGCCAGTGAGCGGGAACCGGTCTGTATGTGGGATCTGAACCCTCGGGCAGGAGCGCCGCTGCGCTTCCCAAGTGGCGCACTATCCAGTGCGCCACCGGGCCAGCCCCAATAATGATCAACTATTAATGCATAAAGCAAATATTCTCAGAAACAATTAGAAAATTCCTAAATTAGGAATTTGTTTATACATTTATTGTTATCTTTTTATCTACCTTCCCACTCCCAGTCCCTGCCATTTTCTTAGCAGAAAGAAAATGTTGATAGAATGAAGAAATGAATCTGTGGGTTTCTAGACAGATCTTCAAACTTCAATTTTGTTTATTCTTTGGCCATTTCTCTAGGAAGCTTAAAAGCATGTTAGTGGGTATAACTAATTATATATCTATACACTTGGAGACTCATAATCAGGAGCTAGAATAAGTAGGATGACTTTGTTCAGTCAGCAGGACATTAAATTTAGGCAGGAGGACATTCTGACATTAATCACTCACTTTACAGACATTAAAAACTACAAGGTCTGGGGCCGGCCCGGTGGCGCACTGCTATAGTGCGCTGCTTGGGAAGCGCGGCGGCGCTCCCGCCCGAGGGTTCGGATCCCACATACAGACCGGTTCCCGCTCACTGGCTGAGCGAGGCGCGGGAGCAACACCGAGGGTTGCGGTCCCGTTGCCGGTCCCCGGTCCGGTACGGGGGCAACACTGAGGGTTGCGATCCGTTGCCGGACACGGAAAAAGACAAAAGACAAAAAAAAAAAAAAAAAAAAAAAACTACAAGGTCTGTCTAAAAGATTGTTGTAATATGGCAAACAGAATAAAATGAATAAAAACAAAGATTGTATCTAAGGGTCAAGACAGCCCTCAACTAAAAAATGGAGTTCAGGACAACAGGATGAGAAAAGATAAAGAGAAGAAAACAATCCTTTCTAAGGAAACAAAACCAAACAGACTTAATCAATTACAGCATTCAGAGGATTATAAATCTAGAAAATAGAAGCTATTACTTTATCAACTCTGACTCTCTCCCATCTCTTTGCACCATCCCTCCCAACCCCAAGCTCGACCTCAACCTGCAGTGTCCTGCCAAACCTTTCCAAACAACTTCCTTCTGTTAGTGGGGTTGTTGTCATTGTGTCCTTCTGAATCACTGTTGCCTTCTGAGGTGACCTCCTGGCTTTTTAAGGACAGAATTTAAATAAATAAGTACTTGTGAAAATAGCATTGAACAGTTTTTGCAACAATTGCTGAAATAAGTGAAAGAAGACATAAATAAATGGAAACACATCCCATGTTCATGGATTCAAAGACTTAACATCATTACAATGTCAATGCTATCTAAAGCTTTCTACAGATTCAATGCAATCCCTATCAAAATCCCAACGTTTTTCTCAGAAATAGAAAAACCCATCTTAAAATTCATATGGAATCTCAAGAAACCCCAAATAGCGAAAACAATCTTGAAATAAGAGGAACAAAGCTGGAGGATTCACATGTCATGATTTCAAAACTTCCTATGAAGCTACAGTATAGTGTGGTACTGGCATGTAGACAGACATATAAACCAATGGAATATAATAGAGATCCCAGAAATAAACCCTCACATATACAGTCAAATGATTTTTGACAAGATCGCCGAGACCACTCAATATGGAAAAGACAGTCTTTTCAACAAACGGTGCTGGGGAAACTGGATATCCACATGCAAAAGAATGAAGTTGGACCGTTACCTGACACCATATATAAAAATTAACCCAAAATGGATCAAAGACTTAAATATAACACCTAAAACTGGAAAACTCTTAGACAGAAACATAGGACAAAATCTTCACAACAGTAGATTTGCCAGTGATTTCTTGGATCTAACACCAAAGGTACAAGTAATGCAAGAAAATATCAACAAAGTGGACTTCATAAATTTTTAAAAAATTTTATACATCAAAAGATACTATCGGGCCAGCCCCGTGGCGCACTCGGGAGAGTGCGGCACTTGGGAGCGCAGTGGCACTCCCGTGGGGTTCGGATCCTATATAAGGATGGCCAGCGCACTCACTGGTTGAGCACGGTGTGGGCGACACCAAGCCAAGGGTTGCGATTCCCTTACCGGTCACAAAAAAAAAAAAAGACAAAAAAAAAAAAAAAAAATACTATCAATAGAGTAAAAAAGCAACCCATAGAATGGGATAAATGCAAATCATTGATCTGATCAATATCCAGAATATAGTATATCCTCCTAAAACTCAACAACAACAACAACAAACCCGATTCAGAAATGGGCAGAAGACTTGAGTAGACATTTCTCCAAAGAAGGTATACGAATGGCCAATAAGTACTGCAAAGATGCTCAACATCACTAATCATTAGGGAAATGAAACTATAATAAAATACCACCTCACACCTATTAGGATGGGGGCTATAAAAAAAAAAAAAAAAAACCACCACAACAGAGAAAGTAACTAGTTTGTGAGGTGTGGAGAAGTGGAAACTATGTGCTGTGCTGATGGGAATGTAAAATAGTGCAGCTGCTGTGGAAAATAGCATGGCCAGTTACTCAAAAAGTTAAGCCACAGAATTACCATATGATCCAGAAATTCCACTTGTGGTTAAATACTCAAAAGAACTGAAAGCAAGAACTTGAAGAGATATTTGAACACCCATATTCATAGAAGCGTATCCACAATAGTCAAAACATGGAAGCAACCCAAGTGTCTGTCGACGGATGAATGAATCAACCAGATGTGGTTTATACATAGAGTGGAATATTACACAGCCCTGAAAAGGAAGGATATTCTCACACGTGCTACAACATGAATGAACTTGAGGACATTATGCTAAGTGAAATAAGCCAGTCACAAAAAGACAAATACTGTATGATTCCACTTATAGGAGGTACTTGGAGTAGTCAAAATCATACAGAAAGAAAGTACCATGGTGGTTGGTTGCCAGGGACTTGGGGGAGGGGGTAATGATGAGTTATTATTAAATGGGTACAGAGTGTCAGTTTTACAAGATGAAGAGAGTTCTGGAGATGGATGGTGATGATGGTTACACAACATTACAAATTGTATTTAATACCAACTAAACTGTACATTTAAAAGTGGTCGGGCCAGCCCGGTGGCGCACTCGGTAGAGTGCGGCGCTTGGGAGCGCAGCAGCGCTCCTGCCGAGGGTTTGGATACCATATAGAGACCGGCCCGCTCACTGGTTGAGTGCAGTGCGGGCGCGACACCGAGGGTTGCGATCCCGTTGCCAGTCGCGGTACGGGCACGACACCGAGGGTTGCGATCCCGTTACCGGTCACGAAAAAAGACAAAAAGGAAAAAAAAATAAAAGTGGTCAAGATGTTAAATTTTATATAATATGTGTTTTAACAAAATAACGAATAAATGAGTCTCTATGCCACATATTATGCAAAAATAAATTACAGGTGGATAGACAGAGCAAAAACTATAAAGGAAAAATAGCAAAACTCAACCTCATTGAATGAAAAACTTCTGTGCCTCAAAAATAGGCCATAAATTTAAAAGAAAAATCACAGACTAGGAAAAGATACATGTATCCAATATATTTGAAAAGGATTAGTATCCAGAATATATAAAATCTTATACGTTAGTATAAAAAAAGAGTTCAGTGGAAAAATGGTCAAAAAATCTATACAAGTAATTAAAGAAGAAGACACCCATCTAGCCAATAAACATAGAGAGGCTGTGCCTCAAGAAAAATCCATGCCAACTAAAATAAGAAGATTCCACCATGTACCCATATGATTAACGGAAAATAAAAGCGGCAATACCAAGTACTGGCAAGTATGTAGGAAAACAGGGACTCTAAAGTACAGCAGGTAGGAGTATATATTGTTATAATCATTTTGGAGGACATTTGGCAATATTTAGTATAATTAAAAATGTATATACCCTTCCAGCAATTCCACTTCTGGGAATATACTCTGAATAAATTATCATATATGTGTACAGTGAGACATAATCTGGGGTGTATAATGCATCATTTTCTGTAATAGCAAAAAAAATTGTACAAAATGTAGGAAAAGGGATGACCAAATAATGATACGTGTGTGTGTGTTTGTGTGTGTGTATATAAAACACTGCACGGTAGGTAAAAGGAAGGAGCCAGTTACATTTATAAACGAGGACAAATCCAGACAACACACGTTGAGAGAAAACATTATGTGTAACATGATACCATGTAAATGTTAAACACAATACTGTATATTTTATACATACACAGAAACATACATATATGATTATAATAAAAAAATAGAGATGGAAAGTATAGCTTCAGAGGAGTGGTTCACCCTTGGAGAAAAAGAGTAGGGAAGGAAATGGGATCAGAAAGGAGTAAAGAAGGGGGCCTTAATTCTATATGTCAGGTTTTACTTCTTAAGAAAAAGAGATATGAAGTAAATATGGCTGTTAACATTCGTTTTACCTGGAGAGTAGATAAAACTATTTTCTCTGTACTTTCTTAGTGTTTTAAGTATTTCATATGAAAAATCATTTTTTAAATGAGGGAAGGAGGAAAAAACAAAATTTGTACCATCTTTTTCATGCCTGTTGTTTTGAGGATTTCTTGGGTGACATTACCTGATTGGACTCAGAGAATTTAAATCTAGCTTCTAGTAGAGAGATGACTCCAAATCTAAATGCTGTCTATTGCATGCAGGCCAACAAAATCTTATGAAGAAGGTTGCTCTGATGATTAATTTTATGTGTTAACTTGGCTGGGCCATAGTGCCCAGATATTTGGTCAAAAATCTTCTGGATGTCTCTGTGAAGGTGTTTTTTGGATGAGATCAACATTTAAATGGGTGGACTTTGAGGAAAGCAGGCCCTCTGGAATGCGGTGGGCCTCACCCGATCAGATGAAGGACTTAACAGAACAAAGGCTGGCCTCTCCTGAGCTAGAGGAATCCTGCAGCAGCCTGCCTTTGGACTCAGACTGCCCTTCTCTGCATCTCCAGCCTGCCCTCCTACCCCATCAGATGTTAGACTCGCCAAGCCTCCACAGTCCTGTGGGCCAGTTCCTTAAGAGGTC
Organism: Galeopterus variegatus; assembly: GCF_000696425.1. Classification (NCBI taxonomy): domain Eukaryota; kingdom Metazoa; phylum Chordata; class Mammalia; order Dermoptera; family Cynocephalidae; genus Galeopterus; species Galeopterus variegatus. The sequence goes on along the minus strand of NW_007730816.1, from coordinate 105,042 downwards.
AGCCATGGGAGGATCTGCACAAAGGGCACTGCAAAAGCCCTACAGCAGGGCCACCGGCAGTGTGTCGAGGCACAAAGGGACACATGTGGCGGAGAGCAGCAGGCGAGGCAGAGAAAGCCTGCACAAAGGGCACTGCAAAAGCCCTACAGCAGGGCCACCAGCAGTGTGTCGAGGCACAAAGGGACACATGTGGCGGAGAGCAGCAGGCGAGGCAGAGAAAGCGGTTTGAGATGCATATGGAGCAACAAACCAGGGCGGATCAAGAGGCTTTTGCAAAGAGAGGAGTTCTGGGGTTTTTAATTGTAAATTGACAATTTATAATTGTATAAACTTATGGGATACAAAGGGATGTGATGAGTTATGATCACAACGTGGAATAATTACATCAAGCCAGTTAACATATCTGTATTAGTCCGTTTCTGTTGCTTATAGCATAAATACCTGAAACTGGATGATTTATAAAGAAAACAAAATTTATCCCTTGCAGTGTCAGAGGCTGGGAAGTCCAAAGTTCAGAGACACATCTGTTGAGGGTCTTCTTTGGTGGTGGCTTTACAGCAATGCTGGGGTCTCATATGGCAGAAAATGGCAGGGGAGAGAGAGAGAGACTCATGTGCTCTCCTTTTAAAACCCTCAGAACCAGGCCTGTGACTGCCATTATTAATCCATTCTCTATGCATGGTCCTCACAATCTAATCACCTCTTCAAAGCCCTACCTTTTAATTACCATAATAGTATTTCCCACCCTCTTAACACTGTCACAGTGGAGATCAAGTTACTAATACATAAAACCTGGGGGGACACAATTCATATCAATATCCATTATCTTAAATGCTTAACATCTTTGGTGGTGAGAACATCACAAATTGACTTTCTGGGCAATTTTGAAACGTATGATACTCTGCTATTAACTATGTTCACCACGCTGTGCAATAGAACCCCTTCTTCTCGTCTCCCCCTCCCTAAATCTCCCCATTCTCCTCTGCTCTTTCTCTCAACTGACAGCACAGCCACCTTTCACCCAGCCACAAAAGCCAGAAATCCAACCATCTTCGTCTCCTTTGTCCTCCCTACCTACTCCCATCTGTACCTAAAGCTTAATTAAGAGAAAAGAAAAGAAGTACAAACTTGTGTGGGATGAAAAATTAGGAGGCCAAAGTAATATCTTAAGAAAGGTAATTCACGGAGTCTATGACAGAGAAAGGAAGGTGGGAAATCAATAAAAAGCAACCATCCTAATACTTTGAAACAGGGCTGCTGATGAATCGACAACTATGTTTCAAAATGATACAACGTGATGCATCTTCTCTTCATGATGAAAATGTGAAATTCTGTCTTCCTGAAACTGAAAAAGATGATTCACATTGACTACATGACTGTGTGTTTATTATCACATGATTATATGATATTATTTATATGCTTATGGCCATGATAAGTATTTGTATACTGTAAATGAAAACAAATCAATAACAATGGCACATTAGTAAATTAGTATATGTAAAACACAAGAGGCATATTTTTAACCAAAGCTCCAGTTGGATTTTTAGTCCAACTGTGTCTTCTTAGCTTTCAGCAGCTATTTCAAACAGAACTGCCTGTTAAAGAACCAGAATTTTTAATAATGTCAATCAGCATTTTCAATTTCTTACTCCCTGCTGTTAAAAAAAAAAACTACCACCCTTGTACTTGGGGATAACAGCATCTTCTGCCCAATGACACAGAAACTACAAAGTGACTGATTTCCTTAGTGCTTATCTTAACAAGACAAAAGAGGCGATATCAGACAGCAGAGATGATCACAGCTAGCAAAGAACTGGCCCCTGTTCTTTTTGTTCATCTTTGACATGGCTGTCACTCTTTCTCCCAATGTCTTCAAGCAGAACAGAAAGGAAGGAGGCTCACGACCTGGTCCTGGGAGGCCAAGGCACTTCTCTGGGAATGTGCAGTGACCAAAGTCTGAATTGCCAAAGAACACGTATTTACAAGGGAAACCAGACAGTTCCGCTGTAACATTACGACCACAAAAGCAGCCCTTTAGGAGAAAGCCTCTCATAAATAATGTTCTTTTTAGAAGAGTTTGCCATACTATGTATTTGGGAGCTTCTTTTTGTGGTATATTGATGCTACTTAGAAGAGAGATGCCTTAAACATTACTCAAATCAAGATTCCCTTAGGACAAGCCTGCTCTTTGAGAAAACTTTGTTTTTGTTTTAAAGCACTTGTTGTTGTACATACAAGGATGGAAAAGCTTGTGGAAAAAATGGAATTAAAAGACAATATGCATCCTTCCATGAGCTTTTCGAAGCACCCTTGTGTAGCCAGTTAGTCCAATTCAACCACAGACCTTACGAAAAGGTGAGGCAGGAAGCCACTTCCTTTTCTTGAAATCCAAGAAACTGAGAGATCAGCCAAGTGTGAGCTGGGTAGAGAGAGGGGTTCAAATTAATCAGGCTTCTTGGGTCAAATACAGAAATGATTTATTAGCTAACATCTGCTCTGGGTCCAACAAATCCACCGTGCAGCTTTAACTACATAGTGGAAATGAGGGACCAAAACTACAGAATTTTAAAATTAAGTATCATGATGTTCAACTCCTTCCTTAATAGATGAGGAAAATGAGGCTCAGATAAATTGATTTGCCACAGAGAAAGAAAACAATTTGTTGAAGGTCACTCAACTCGTGAATGGCAGCTGGGTCTGAAGCCCACTAACCAGCACCCTGTCCAGCACATCTGGCAACTGAAACCCACTAACCAGCACCCTGTCCAGCACATCTGGCAACTGAAACTGACCCTCCCTCAGGGAAGGAAGCCGTTACCATCTGAAGAAAGTCACAGTCAAGTGTCCAAGTGGGAAGTCTGTAGGAAGGACTGCTTTTCCCACCCCCACGGGGCCTTTTACTGGTGGTGATAAAGGAACCCACAGTGCACACAGTGACCATGAATGCCGACTGCTTTCTAAAGAGCAGCAGAATGTAGCACACTGAGGAGCCTTTGACAACTGCTCTGTGAAAGGGATTTGAAAGACTCTTTCTGGGCGGCCCGAATAAAAGGAAGCTTTTTATGCTTCCTGGCCTCCTGGTGGATTAGCAGTTTCATGCACAGTTAGATGAGGGTCCCTTGAGGGAATCTCTGCACTCACCATGGAACCAGGGAGCTATGGTGTCGCAGGTCTTCTGGTAACCTGCTCGGAGTGGCACCTGCTCCTCCTTAAACCAGCGGATGATATCTTCCTGGGCACAGGTGGATGCCATCCTCGACACGCCCTGATTTCTGTTATTTATCAAACAGTTTTTCAAGTTAGATTTAATGAATTTGAAAATAATGTTTGAGGACATACATATAATATATATGCTGTGTATACATACATTTATATTCTGTGTATATATGTGTATATACAGTATAGATAAATGCATGTGTGTGTGCATACATATATACATATATATATATATATATATTTTTTTTTTTTGTCTTTTGTCTTTTTCCGTGTCCGGCAACGGATCTCAACCCTCAGTGTTGTCCCCGTACCGGACCGGGGACCGGCAACGGGATCGCAACCCTCGGCGTTGCTCCTGCGCCTCGCTCAGCCAGTGAGCGGGAACCAGTCTGTATGTGGGATCCGAACCCTCGGCAGGAGCGCCGCCGCGCTTCCCAAGCAGCGCACTTATCCAGTGCGCCACCGGGCCGGCTCCTTTAAGGCCACCTTCATTGCTGTCAATCAAACACACTGTGCTCTAAAAATACTGTTTGGAAGAAACACCTTGCAAGCCATATTCCCACGCTACCCTGGAGGAGACAGAGGACAGGAGTGGGCTGCACAGACAGCCCTGTCCAGGCTTCCTGGCCGCATGCACAGCCAAATCCAGCTCTGGAGAGACCGTGTGCAGGGGCCCCCCACCTGTGTAACCTGTCACAAAACTAAGGGACTACTTTCCTTGACTTTTCCTGACTACTTTTCTTGTTTTGGTGTCCATATGAAAAAAAAAAATCATTCCCCAAACTGTCACTGTGTGTGTAGAACACGATCGTTGGGTGTTGGTCCCCATATCCCAAAATGGAACCTTTCAGTTGAGTAAGAAGAAATAATTACAGTAGAGAAAAATGTCCACCTTCCTATTTCCTCTGAGGTCATAATCCCTGTTAAAAAAAAAAAAAAAAAAAACCAAAAAACCTTGAAGGTAACGACTGACTCCTTTGCTTGGAAAGAAAATTTTTGTTTGTTTTTCATTTCTCCATCCTCTTAACAGAGAAGTATTTCTCATTTTTATTTCAGAAGGCAAGGCATTAGACAGTCCTGTTTCATTCAACTGATATTTGATTTTAAATATTTATTTCTAAATATTAGGATATTTAAAAACAAAGTCATCTCAACAACCAGGAAAAATGATTTAAGTATCAATAAACATAAGGCATCATTGTACTTTTCTTCAGGGATATTTCAAAACAAATTGTTCTTCCTAATTCCCCCACAGCCTACAGGGCAAATCATCACCAAATAAAGAGTTCATTCAAATAAGGAGCATTTGCAAATTCTCAAGATATACAGTTGACTATAAATCCCAGAATAAGAATTACCATCAAACCTTTACTCCTCAGCAGTGGAAACGTAGTCCAACTGATGACGTGAAAGTCAGCAAGCCTGTAAGTTCCTACTTTGATATTCTTTTACTACTAAGAGTGATCTGGGGCACAGATGGAGCCTGGTTGTTTCCTTTCTCCCCTCCCTGGCTCGTTGGCTGTCCTGGGTGGGGTGGGGGAGCACAGGAAGTCATCCAGCTCTGTGTGCATCTTCCCTGTGTCACTGGGTGTACTAATTGTAACAACTGGCTATTTTACAGATAAAAAGGGGAGGGATGCCAGACCAGGTTAGAGGGAAGGCTGAATGACACAAGGGTCCAGCTCGTCCTCCACTCCCCACAGCAGGTCATACAATTTGCCTTTAATCAACCCATTTCAAGGTTTACGCTTAAAGCCATCTGTGTGGCTTCTTACCTAAGAGGTTTCGGAGGGTGTCTCGCGGGGTTTAGGAATTGAGGCTTGGGTGGAAGGGGAGGTCTTTTCGGTTTCTGTGGAACATTCAGGGGCTCCCCGCTTCTCCCTCTCTGGGCGCCCAGGGACAGCCTCTTATAGTCTTCTCGTGCTTGTTTAGCCAAGGAGCGCCTCTTCTCATCAGCAGCTTTGGATTTTCGCACTAGAAAAACAGTGGGGTTTGAGAAAGGCCCTCATCAGCCTGCAGAGACGGTGGGAAGACTCAGGACTGCACAGTGGGAACAGAGCAGGCTCGCTCACAGCAGGAGTCTGCCATGTGCTTATATCATAACAGTGAACCATCACTGCCAATGCTTGCTGCCCGGCGTTTATGGCAGAGGCTGGGGGTTTTCTGAGAGAGAGAGAGAAGGAAGAGGAGGAGGAAGGGATGTGACAGAAGTGGAAAATGTGTGCAAGAACTTCTTGCAGTTGGCAACACTAAGTCATGAGTCTGAGACTGAGCTCAAGTTGGCAGGGGCGCTGGATAACCAGGCAGCTATCGCTCACCCGCTCACACTGGATCTGCTCAGGAGCCCTGAGCAGAGAGCAGGCATCGGGACCACACAGCAGCACGTGGCTGTGCAGAGGCACACCTAGAGCTCACAGGGGCTGGATCATATGTGAATTAGCCTAACACACAGAAAAATAAAGGGATGCTTAACCACAGATAATTGCAAAGCATGTTGATACACATAAAAACATCCCATGGCTGCCTTTGTGTATTACTTTGTAAAACAAAGGGGTTTGTGTTTGCATTTTAGCAACATAGTGTTAAAAACCCTAAAGCAGAATGTGAGAATAATTTTTACTGAGTGTATTTCCACTTCAGGCATGATTGGTCAAGTCCTGTTATGTTTGACTTCAAGGAGATACCAAACATTCCATTATACTAGGATTTTACTGCATAGCACAAGAAGGCCACTGATTGGATCGTGCAAATTTTTTCATTTCACAAAAATGGTTATTTTAATGGCATTTGTTGTGATGGAGCTGCAGGGCAATTTAGGATTCTTAACATCCTGCAAATATCGCCACACCTGTTCTCTCATCGAGCTGCCTCGAGGCATGATCTGCCAGTTTGTCGTCCTTGTCCAAGTCAGGAGGACACCCTAATCCTTTCCCAAGCCTGAATTCTTCTAGCATTCTGAGCATCCTCTGCTCCACTGCCATCTGCACGGACTTCTTCTCTCCTAGAAGGTGCGTTTCTGGCAGTGCTAACTCAAAAGGGAGTCAGGGAGGGTCCCAGGTATGGGAGGGATGCTGATATATCCAACCCATTATTCCTGAGCTCTTCTGATTACTAAGTTAAATTGTGTTCATTGTTGAAAATTGAGGTGGGGGGAAGCAGAATAACAAGAAGAAAAATTCAAATAAATAATCTTAAATCCCACCTCTCCAAGAAAACTAATGTTAATATATTAATAACCTTCCTGTTCTCTTTCTTCATCTACCTGGACATTTTTACATTGTGATATTTTTATGTTATTTTTATAATGTCTTTTCTTCTTCAAGCTAAGAGATATAAACATATTCCAAGGTCATTAAGCACTCTCCCAAAACGTGTTTTTCACAGCTATATACCATTCCATCATATAGATACATCCTAACTGTGATGGTATGAGATTAATGAGAACAATTTTGCTATTCAAAAGTAGCTCATAAGCACTTGAGTAATAATTTAGTGTTAAGACATCTCCCAACAACCCACTTTGATTGCTTCCTAGATGTATCCTTGTATTAAAGAATCAGCTGAGAGACTCCAACGTGCTACTGAGGCCTCTAGGTACTCACAAGATGCCTGCCACTCTGAATCTTCTTTCCAGTTTTTATAAATCTGCTTGGTTCTCTCTTCATCTATTTGTTTCATTTCTTCATCTTGTTTTTTCTTCACAGATTCTTCCTTCTGTTCAAAGAAACAAAAACAAACACTGGTGAGCAAATCCAGCAGTTTTCTGTGAGGACGAGGGTCCTAGGCACACTGCTTTCTGTCCACCTTTCTCTGTCCTGCTAGGGAGATGAGCTGGTGTTGTGGGTAAAGCATGCATCTGGGGTCGGCAGTGCCCAAGGCTGGCTCCACTGCTACCCGGCTGCATAACCCCAGGCCTGATTACCGAAACTCTTTCAGGCTGTTTCCCCCTAAGTGAAATGCCAAGAAACTTTTCATAGGGTTATAGTGAGGTTAAATAACTTTAAAAAGTGCCTAGTATAGTGTGTAACACGTAGTAAGAACTCAATAAATACTCCTTACCTGCTCCAAATTTGCTTTCCTAAAGTCCAGTGTAAATGCACTATTTCATGGAGCCAGTGTAAATACTGCTTTACAATAGCTGACAGCTTCAGCAGGAAACATATACACCCCCAGAGCAATCTCAGCTGGAAATCTGCATGCCCTCAAACGGTATGTCCAAAAATGAGGTACTTACACATGAATTCAGGTCATTCAACAAGAATATTTTTGTTAAGAAAAGAAAAATATTTTTTAAAAGCATCCTTTGAAAAGGAAGAATCTACAACAAGAAATGTGAGTGTTCCTTTAAAAACAGAAAAGTTTTTTTTTTAACTGGGGTAAAATACACATAAAATTTTTCATCTTAACCATTTTTTTTTTCCTTTTTGTCTTTTTTACTGACCGGTAACGGGATCGCAACCCTCAGTGTCGCGCCAGTACCGGGGACCAGCAACGGGATCGCAACCCTTGGTGTTGCGCGCTCAGCCAGTGAGCGGGAACCAGTCTCCACATGGGATCCGAACCCTCGGCGGGAGCACCGCCACACTCCCAAGCAGCGCACTCTCCAGTGCGCCACTGGGCCGGCCGCATCTTAACCATTTTTAAGTGTGCTGTTTTGTGGCATTAAGCACATTCAAGAAAATTCATTTCCTTCACAAACTAAAGATAAATGAACAAAACAAATCACTTAGACCTAAAAAGTACTTTGTTTACTTGGACACAGTCTTCTGAGTGCACATAAGAAAACGGAATTTATAACTTTGTGAACCCATAAAAGCCTTGGTTAGCCAAGTACTAAAACAAGCTGAAAGGCCCCGAAAAGACTAACTGTACTTTCTTCTCTACCACGAGTAACAGCTTTTTATCTTTTGTGTTTTCTTATAGAAAGATAAAGACATCCTTGCTGTTAAATTATTTCACTACAACTAAAATATAAAACCTAATGTAGTGATACTTGTTTTTAATCACCGTGAGTAGTCATAAATCACAGTCAATGTAGTGATAGTTCATAAACTATACTTTGCTTCTGATGTAACCAAACTTTTGTGCTTTAACTGTTTTTTTTTTTTTTTTCTTACATNGGAAATCAATAAAAAGCAACCATCCTAATACTTTGAAACAGGGCTGCTGATGAATCGACAACTATGTTTCAAAATGATACAACGTGATGCATCTTCTCTTCATGATGAAAATGTGAAATTCTGTCTTCCTGAAACTGAAAAAGATGATTCACATTGACTACATGACTGTGTGTTTATTATCACATGATTATATGATATTATTTATATGCTTATGGCCATGATAAGTATTTGTATACTGTAAATGAAAACAAATCAATAACAATGGCACATTAGTAAATTAGTATATGTAAAACACAAGAGGCATATTTTTAACCAAAGCTCCAGTTGGATTTTTAGTCCAACTGTGTCTTCTTAGCTTTCAGCAGCTATTTCAAACAGAACTGCCTGTTAAAGAACCAGAATTTTTAATAATGTCAATCAGCATTTTCAATTTCTTACTCCCTGCTGTTAAAAAAAAACTACCACCCTTGTACTTGGGAATAACAGCATCTTCTGCCCAATGACACAGAAACTACAAAGTGACTGATTTCCTTAGTGCTTATCTTAAACAGACAAAAGAGGCAATATCAGACAGCAGAGATGATCACGGCTAGCGAGGAACTGGCCCCTGTTCTTTTTGTTCATCTTTGACATGGCTGTCACTCTTTCTCCCAATGTCTTCAAGCAGAACAGAAAGGAAGGAGGCTCACGACCTGGTCCTGGGAGGCCAAGGCACTTCTCTGGGAATGTGCAGTGACCAAAGTCTGAATTGCCAAAGAACACGTATTTACAAGGGAAACCAGACAGTTCCGTCTGTATGTGGGATCCGAACCCTCGGCAGGAGCGCCGCCGCGCTTCCCAAGCAGCGCACTTATCCAGTGCGCCACCGGGCCGGCTCCTTTAAGGCCACCTTCATTGCTGTCAATCAAACACACTGTGCTCTAAAAATACTGTTTGGAAGAAACACCTTGCAAGCCATATTCCCACGCTACCCTGGAGGAGACAGAGGACAGGAGTGGGCTGCACAGACAGCCCTGTCCAGGCTTCCTGGCCGCATGCACAGCCAAATCCAGCTCTGGAGAGACCGTGTGCAGGGGCCCCCCACCTGTGTAACCTGTCACAAAACTAAGGGACTACTTTCCTTGACTTTTCCTGACTACTTTTCTTGTTTTGGTGTCCATATGAAAAAAAAAAATCATTCCCCAAACTGTCACTGTGTGTGTAGAACACGATCGTTGGGTGTTGGTCCCCATATCCCAAAATGGAACCTTTCAGTTGAGTAAGAAGAAATAATTACAGTAGAGAAAAATGTCCACCTTCCTATTTCCTCTGAGGTCATAATCCCTGTTAAAAAAAAAAAAAAAAAAAACCAAAAAACCTTGAAGGTAACGACTGACTCCTTTGCTTGGAAAGAAAATTTTTGTTTGTTTTTCATTTCTCCATCCTCTTAACAGAGAAGTATTTCTCATTTTTATTTCAGAAGGCAAGGCATTAGACAGTCCTGTTTCATTCAACTGATATTTGATTTTAAATATTTATTTCTAAATATTAGGATATTTAAAAACAAAGTCATCTCAACAACCAGGAAAAATGATTTAAGTATCAATAAACATAAGGCATCATTGTACTTTTCTTCAGGGATATTTCAAAACAAATTGTTCTTCCTAATTCCCCCACAGCCTACAGGGCAAATCATCACCAAATAAAGAGTTCATTCAAATAAGGAGCATTTGCAAATTCTCAAGATATACAGTTGACTATAAATCCCAGAATAAGAATTACCATCAAACCTTTACTCCTCAGCAGTGGAAACGTAGTCCAACTGATGACGTGAAAGTCAGCAAGCCTGTAAGTTCCTACTTTGATATTCTTTTACTACTAAGAGTGATCTGGGGCACAGATGGAGCCTGGTTGTTTCCTTTCTCCCCTCCCTGGCTCGTTGGCTGTCCTGGGTGGGGTGGGGGAGCACAGGAAGTCATCCAGCTCTGTGTGCATCTTCCCTGTGTCACTGGGTGTACTAATTGTAACAACTGGCTATTTTACAGATAAAAAGGGGAGGGATGCCAGACCAGGTTAGAGGGAAGGCTGAATGACACAAGGGTCCAGCTCGTCCTCCACTCCCCACAGCAGGTCATACAATTTGCCTTTAATCAACCCATTTCAAGGTTTACGCTTAAAGCCATCTGTGTGGCTTCTTACCTAAGAGGTTTCGGAGGGTGTCTCGCGGGGTTTAGGAATTGAGGCTTGGGTGGAAGGGGAGGTCTTTTCGGTTTCTGTGGAACATTCAGGGGCTCCCCGCTTCTCCCTCTCTGGGCGCCCAGGGACAGCCTCTTATAGTCTTCTCGTGCTTGTTTAGCCAAGGAGCGCCTCTTCTCATCAGCAGCTTTGGATTTTCGCACTAGAAAAACAGTGGGGTTTGAGAAAGGCCCTCATCAGCCTGCAGAGACGGTGGGAAGACTCAGGACTGCACAGTGGGAACAGAGCAGGCTCGCTCACAGCAGGAGTCTGCCATGTGCTTATATCATAACAGTGAACCATCACTGCCAATGCTTGCTGCCCGGCGTTTATGGCAGAGGCTGGGGGTTTTCTGAGAGAGAGAGAGAAGGAAGAGGAGGAGGAAGGGATGTGACAGAAGTGGAAAATGTGTGCAAGAACTTCTTGCAGTTGGCAACACTAAGTCATGAGTCTGAGACTGAGCTCAAGTTGGCAGGGGCGCTGGATAACCAGGCAGCTATCGCTCACCCGCTCACACTGGATCTGCTCAGGAGCCCTGAGCAGAGAGCAGGCATCGGGACCACACAGCAGCACGTGGCTGTGCAGAGGCACACCTAGAGCTCACAGGGGCTGGATCATATGTGAATTAGCCTAACACACAGAAAAATAAAGGGATGCTTAACCACAGATAATTGCAAAGCATGTTGATACACATAAAAACATCCCATGGCTGCCTTTGTGTATTACTTTGTAAAACAAAGGGGTTTGTGTTTGCATTTTAGCAACATAGTGTTAAAAACCCTAAAGCAGAATGTGAGAATAATTTTTACTGAGTGTATTTCCACTTCAGGCATGATTGGTCAAGTCCTGTTATGTTTGACTTCAAGGAGATACCAAACATTCCATTATACTAGGATTTTACTGCATAGCACAAGAAGGCCACTGATTGGATCGTGCAAATTTTTTCATTTCACAAAAATGGTTATTTTAATGGCATTTGTTGTGATGGAGCTGCAGGGCAATTTAGGATTCTTAACATCCTGCAAATATCGCCACACCTGTTCTCTCATCGAGCTGCCTCGAGGCATGATCTGCCAGTTTGTCGTCCTTGTCCAAGTCAGGAGGACACCCTAATCCTTTCCCAAGCCTGAATTCTTCTAGCATTCTGAGCATCCTCTGCTCCACTGCCATCTGCACGGACTTCTTCTCTCCTAGAAGGTGCGTTTCTGGCAGTGCTAACTCAAAAGGGAGTCAGGGAGGGTCCCAGGTATGGGAGGGATGCTGATATATCCAACCCATTATTCCTGAGCTCTTCTGATTACTAAGTTAAATTGTGTTCATTGTTGAAAATTGAGGTGGGGGGAAGCAGAATAACAAGAAGAAAAATTCAAATAAATAATCTTAAATCCCACCTCTCCAAGAAAACTAATGTTAATATATTAATAACCTTCCTGTTCTCTTTCTTCATCTACCTGGACATTTTTACATTGTGATATTTTTATGTTATTTTTATAATGTCTTTTCTTCTTCAAGCTAAGAGATATAAACATATTCCAAGGTCATTAAGCACTCTCCCAAAACGTGTTTTTCACAGCTATATACCATTCCATCATATAGATACATCCTAACTGTGATGGTATGAGATTAATGAGAACAATTTTGCTATTCAAAAGTAGCTCATAAGCACTTGAGTAATAATTTAGTGTTAAGACATCTCCCAACAACCCACTTTGATTGCTTCCTAGATGTATCCTTGTATTAAAGAATCAGCTGAGAGACTCCAACGTGCTACTGAGGCCTCTAGGTACTCACAAGATGCCTGCCACTCTGAATCTTCTTTCCAGTTTTTATAAATCTGCTTGGTTCTCTCTTCATCTATTTGTTTCATTTCTTCATCTTGTTTTTTCTTCACAGATTCTTCCTTCTGTTCAAAGAAACAAAAACAAACACTGGTGAGCAAATCCAGCAGTTTTCTGTGAGGACGAGGGTCCTAGGCACACTGCTTTCTGTCCACCTTTCTCTGTCCTGCTAGGGAGATGAGCTGGTGTTGTGGGTAAAGCATGCATCTGGGGTCGGCAGTGCCCAAGGCTGGCTCCACTGCTACCCGGCTGCATAACCCCAGGCCTGATTACCGAAACTCTTTCAGGCTGTTTCCCCCTAAGTGAAATGCCAAGAAACTTTTCATAGGGTTATAGTGAGGTTAAATAACTTTAAAAAGTGCCTAGTATAGTGTGTAACACGTAGTAAGAACTCAATAAATACTCCTTACCTGCTCCAAATTTGCTTTCCTAAAGTCCAGTGTAAATGCACTATTTCATGGAGCCAGTGTAAATACTGCTTTACAATAGCTGACAGCTTCAGCAGGAAACATATACACCCCCAGAGCAATCTCAGCTGGAAATCTGCATGCCCTCAAACGGTATGTCCAAAAATGAGGTACTTACACATGAATTCAGGTCATTCAACAAGAATATTTTTGTTAAGAAAAGAAAAATATTTTTTAAAAGCATCCTTTGAAAAGGAAGAATCTACAACAAGAAATGTGAGTGTTCCTTTAAAAACAGAAAAGTTTTTTTTTTAACTGGGGTAAAATACACATAAAATTTTTCATCTTAACCATTTTTTTTTTCCTTTTTGTCTTTTTTACTGACCGGTAACGGGATCGCAACCCTCAGTGTCGCGCCAGTACCGGGGACCAGCAACGGGATCGCAACCCTTGGTGTTGCGCGCTCAGCCAGTGAGCGGGAACCAGTCTCCACATGGGATCCGAACCCTCGGCGGGAGCACCGCCACACTCCCAAGCAGCGCACTCTCCAGTGCGCCACTGGGCCGGCCGCATCTTAACCATTTTTAAGTGTGCTGTTTTGTGGCATTAAGCACATTCAAGGAGCGGGAGCGCCACCGCACTCCCAAGCGGCGCACTCTCCAGTGCGCCACCGGGCCGGCCCCATCTTAACCATTTTTAAGTGTGCTGTTTTGTGGCATTAAGCACATTCAAGAAAATTCATTTCCTTCACAAACTAAAGATAAATGAACAAAACAAATCACTTAGACCTAAAAAGTACTTTGTTTACTTGGACACAGTCTTCTGAGTGCACATAAGAAAACGGAATTTATAACTTTGTGAACCCATAAAAGCCTTGGTTAGCCAAGTACTAAAACAAGCTGAAAGGCCCCGAAAAGACTAACTGTACTTTCTTCTCTACCACGAGTAACAGCTTTTTATCTTTTGTGTTTTCTTATAGAAAGATAAAGACATCCTTGCTGTTAAATTATTTCACTACAACTAAAATATAAAACCTAATGTAGTGATACTTGTTTTTAATCACCGTGAGTAGTCATAAATCACAGTCAATGTAGTGATAGTTCATAAACTATACTTTGCTTCTGATGTAACCAAACTTTTGTGCTTTAACTTTTCTTTTCTTTTTTTCTTACACTGTTTTCGTGCCTGGAGCTAAGCTCCCTTTGTTTGCTGATAATTGTAAAAACCAAAGAATGTGTTATGGTGTTTGAAATGACTGTTAAAATTTGCCATCCCTTTACAGAAGCTGTTTACAAGCCCAAAATACATAATAGAGCTGCAAGCAATTTCTAAATTTAAACAGAAAAAAAAGTAAAGGTGAAGCTTTGTTCATCTCCCACATGCATATGTATTTATGTTTAAATGATTAGAAAACATATAACATCAAACTGTGACTATCATGGATATTGTTGCTTAGAAGTTTAAAAAGTGAGTCTACTTAAGGAAAAATAAGTAAATAATAACACGTTAATACTTGGTTGTTAAGAGGATACTCAGATGTCTGAGAGTGCTATATTTAGTAAATCTACTCCTTCTTATTTAGTTTTTTTAATTTTTTTTTATTTTAACTTCTCAGGATACATTGTAGTTGATTTTCGTGACCCTTTACCCGGGATACTCAGATGTCTGAGAGTGCTATATTTAGTAAATCTACTCCTTCTTATTTAGTTTTTTAAATTTTTTTTTATTTTAACTTCTCAGGATACATTGTAGTTGATTTTCGTAACCCTTTACCCATTCTTCTTCTCCCCTCTCCCCTCCCCCATCATATCTGTTCACTTAATCTACTCCCTTTTAATCTGCAGTGTAATTGTGTATGGGCTCAGTGGGAAACGAAATCAAATTAATGAGTTTCACAGATTAATAGCAGATGAGATCTGTCCTTTCCCCTCTGTATTTAGTCAAGGCAGCTAGAAAACTTAAGAACTTATCTTGAGTTTCTCTAAGAATTCCTCCAGGAAATTCACTTTTAGCAAAATCTTTAAAAGGTTATCTTTACTTTCTCTATTCAGAAAACCATCATGTCCTCCTTAGGACTGTTTTGCTGGAAGCATGTCAGTCAAGGACTCAGGGTTGTGAGCCAAGCGTGGGGAAGTCCAGGGGAAGGCTGAGGAGTGAATGGCAGAAGGGCAGAGGCTGGACGCTGGCTCGGGTGCCCAGGGTTCCAGGCAGGGAGACCCAGACGGGCAGTGCGAGCTGTCAGCACGTGCGCAGCTACGGATGCAGAAAATGAGGCCACGTCAGTCCTCAGCAGAAAGCTTCGGTCCCAGCCTTTGATGGGAATACTTACAGAGCATCTTCCCACCACATCGTTCATCAGACCCTCACAACTGCCCCCAAAGTAGGAAGCCTCCGTTTTATTACCTTGTCCTACAGAGAAGCTTGGCGAGTGATTTGCTCATTCATTCACTCGAATTATCTGCTGCTCCTTGACCACGTCAATTAAGCTCTTGCCTCAGTGCCCTTACACCTGACGTTCCCGCTGCCTGGAACACACTTTCCCCCAGACATCCACATGGTTCTCTCCCCCATTCCTTCACGTCTCTTCCATGATGTCACCTTCTCAGAGCTGCCTTCTCTGATCACCATTCTAAAATACCGGCTCCCATCCTCCAGCATCCCTCACCTGCTTTATTCTCCTCCACAGCCCTTACAATCACCAACTTCATAGATGTACGTATTTATCAGCTGTCTCTCCCATCCAGAATTCCTGAGGGCAGGAACGTCATCTAATTTGTTCATAAAATGTGTCTCCAATTCCAATAACAGTGCCTAGCACATAGTAGACACTCAATAAACATTGGTTGAATGAATACAGGCACCCTCTGTCTTTCTCAACAGTCATCGACATAATGTCATCTGGGCAGTGTTACTGGAAACTCCCTTTCGATTCTCCACTGCTGCTGAGATCTGAGTGGCTGAGGCGTTCCTGGCACAGTGGCCGTGATGGCAACAAAGCAATGAGCTCATGATTTCTGCCAAGTGCGATGCTCCCTTTATCGCTCTCAGGCCTCAGTCTTCCCTCAGTGTCTGCAGCAGTCTGGAATATCGCCTCCACTTGGGATCTTCAGTGAGGAGTTTAGCAGCTCCATCTCTGCATCTGTTCTTTCCATGGCATTTAAGACTTTCTTAGCTCCACACAAACAGGTTTCCAGCTCTTAAGCCGGATTTCACATTGTGCTGCTTAATTTCAAGTCTGCATGAGGCCAATTAACTAATTTGTGAAACACTGCTGCAAATGGCCTTGCATTTAGCCTTCTGAAGACAGAATGTAAGTCTTTTACCTGGTGAAATCCATATGCCTTCATACTACTGATAGAGTCTGCCAACATTTGTTCAATATTTCTTGAAGAACTGCAGGGTGACTAAAAATTAAATGAAACACATTTTGTAGCACTAACAGCTGCAATGAAATTTCAGAAGATAAGCTGTCAAGGCTTCCCTTGTTTCAACATTCCCTAATGCTGCCCCCACCCCCAAGCTGGACCCACCCAAGTTTCCCACAGCACCTGAGTTCCTGAGCCAACCCTGACTAAGGCAGCAGCATGCGGAGCCTCAGTATCCCCACTTGGACATGAATCATGGCCCAACAGCCAGGAGCTGGTGGTTTGGTGTGTCTTGCTCCCATCTGGCCCCGGGGACCCTGGGATCACTTCTAAACATCAACATTACTCCTAACTTAAATTCTCTTCTTGCTTGATCTCTGCATCCACAGTTCTAGCTCAGGCCAGAGAAATATCTTAGTCCCTGGCATTCAACTACATTAACACCTTGCTTCCCCTTTAGGAGGGGAGACATGCCTGCAATACCAGTTGGGTGCCTGGGACCCCTGCCCACTTCCCCTGCCTGGGTCACATTCCTCCCTCTCCCTGCCCTTGTTATCCAGTATCTAGATTTCTGCTGCTCTAGATGGATTTTCCAGGAAGCAATTCCCCACCATGAGGTCCCAAGATCTATTGCTTGGATTCCAGGGTGTCATTCCTGCCTGCCACATGCCAATCCCCCCAGCATTGTGACTGAGGTGGTAAATCACAAAGGGTGTCTTTAAGATCAGGTCAGTGACACAGACTCCTATCACCCTGTTCCAAGATCTATTGCTTGGATTCCAGGGTGTCATTCCTGCCTGCCACATGCCAATCCCCCCAGCACTGTGACTGAGGTGGTAAATCACAAAGGGTGTCTTTAAGATCAGGTCAGTGACACAGACTCCTATCACCCTGTTCTTAATCTAAGTGCAGACCCCAAATCCCAGTGTGCATAGCCATATGCTCTGAATAGCCCAATATATATACCCACAACCCACATGACCATGACTTATATTCTCTGTGCCTGAGTTTGGGCATAGATCAGAAATTGTTAGCAAAAGGTCAGTACTAATATTCAGTGAGGAGCACAGAGGGTACTATAAGGTCATTGCTACCCCTTGTAATAAAGCAGTGTGGCAGAGACTGCCAGCTGTCTCAGTCCTGCCCTCTTTTCATGGTAGCTGGCATGTGGCTACTCAGCCATAGTGAATTTCCCAGTGGCCTTAGCAGTTAGGTGTGCCCATGTGAATATGTCGTCGCAACATAATGCAGGTGAAACTAGCATTTGCTGCTTCTGTCCAGGCTCTTAAAACGTTCTTCACACCCTCCTCCAGGCCACTCTCCCCTTTTAGGCTGGCAATAGTGACAGTGGCCACGCTACTACTAGAGACAGACAGCAGAGCCACCAAACAGCTGCAGTCCCTGAGAGACCATGTGGATCTGAGCCCACCTGGACCAGGACGCCCATCCTGGACTATTTTAAGAGGGAAAAATTTACTTCTGTTGAGGTCTGGCCATTGAATTTTAGGTCTATTTGTTTCAAAAGTTTACTCCACCTTCGCTGGTAAAACTGGCCACAGTAGTTGCTGGTGAAACATTTCAAGAGATTTGTTTACTCATCATGGGTAATGTGATGAATGCCAATTCCACGAATGGCTACTAGTCACCAAATGACCCTCTCTCATCTCTATGAGATCCATGTTTTTAACTTCCACATATGAGCGAGAACATGCAGTACTTCTCTTTCTGTGCCTGACTTATTTCACTTAACATAATTATTTCCAAGCTCATCCGTGCTGCTGCAAGTGGTAGCATTTCATCCTTTTTCACGGCTGAGTAGTATTCCATGGTGTACACACCACATTCTCCTTATCCAGTCATCCACTGATGGACATATAGGTTGGTTCCAAATCTTGGCTATTGTGAACAGAGCCAGAATAAACAATAGTATTATCTTTTAATTCCATTTTCCACGAACTTTCTGAAGTACCCCTGTATGTTTCTCTCAGTGATGTTGTCAGAGTGGACTTTGAAATTCTTTCACATCTGAAATGCTTTGCCCCAGCAACCCTTACTAACTCTGCATTATTCATTTTCTGAGGCTGCTACTGCCTAGTTCTGCTGTTTGCACATTGCTTTATGGAATTGTAGGGGAAGGTGGGATAGGAGTGGACTAATGCTCATCTAATAGGACAGTGTGATGTTCTAATATGCTCGAAATAAACTCAGGCACTTAAGACAATGTGTATTTAAAGATATGCCAAAAAATCACACATTGTATTAGAGTTTGCTGTACTTCTAAGTCAGAGTATCCAGTAGCCTCTGTTCTGCTAAGAACAATATTAGAGAAATTGGGGAAAGATTTCCTAGGATCTTCATTGTCCTAATTCATGTTTCAGTGAAATCACTCTACAGGGAGCACGTATCATATTTTCAGCAATAAAATTATTTTCAAGAAAATTTGCTTTCATTTTGTCCATCTAGTTGGCCTCAGGAAAATATCTCCATTCTCCATTATTACTCTTTGTAACTTTATCAAAGCACATTTCTATTATTCTGCCTCTCCCATTATTTTAGAAGCAAAAAGCCAAATTGCAATATTCTCAAAAGCTCAATATTATAGTCACCATGGGGAAATTCCTTTTTTTATTTAAAATGGCTGGGAAGAGGATGATCTGACTATTTCAGTAAAATGGGTGAGTTATAGACCACTGATTTTCAGAGTATTTGAATTTAAGCTATCCCGATTAACAGTAACACTAGACTGAATATCCTTTAAAGACTGAGAATGTATTTCATGCATTTATTGTGGGTTCATTCATTCACCAAATATTCCTATGGCCCTACTAAGTGGCAGAGACTGTTGTTTTTTGAGGATCCAGATGGCAGATAATTGAGCTGATCTTTGCCTTCATCGAGGTTATTATTCTGACCATTATTTTATTCATGGACACCATGGATTTAAGGGGTAAAAGAGAACAGAATGAGTAAAACTTAATGAGTTTCTTTTCCAGATTAGACTCTAGATTTTATCCTGTTAATTTCATCATTTTTTACTTTTACTCTAAAAATTGAGTACTAAAAATGTTCTTTTTATTAGAGTTTCTGTTTTATTCAGAATTAAAGGCACTAGCGTTGTTAGATTGCATAACCCTACTTTTAAACAAAGTCAATATGAACTTAGGCTAGAGGCCAGAATGAACTCTTTTTCAAACCAGTTTTAAAAGTGAACATAATTGAAATAATCTTTCTCATATGTCACATAGTCTGTGGGGGAAATATAATTTGTAGAATAAAATTTTACATAAGATAGAATCACAAAATGCTAGTACTAAGGCACGGGGTCTCTCCTCTGGGTGGGGCGTGGGCTCACCCAGTTTTAGGACTTTCCTCCCCTGAAGTCACCTGAAGGAGCTGTAACCCTGACACCACTTTTCACCCTTTAGGAAGTCCAAGCTATTGTAAAACCCAAAACTTTGGTTGCTAAGCCATAGCACTTTGAGATGAGTAAGAATTCAAAAAACAAGCATATCCTTTTCTACTCTTTCAAAGAAGTGGTCCCTCACTTCTGAATCTCCCCTTCATAAAGTTTATAGCACTTTGAGATGAGTAAGAATTCAAAAAACAAGCATATCCTTTTCTACTCTTTCAAAGTGGTCCCTCACTTCTGAATCTCCCCTTCATAAAGTTATAGAAAACTGCCAATTTCAGAGTAGACGGCAAACTTAACTTTAGTTTGGAAGGGAAGTATGGAAAAAGAAAAACATTAAGTAGGAGTTTTTCATTATGTCTTAAAATCATTTTACAGGTTGCTCCTTAACTTCTCTCTACTAATGGGAACATAATGCTATGAATTAGAATAACACGTAAAAATTTAACTGAAAACCACCCCGGTTTCAATGTCAAGTTTACAATTAAAATGTACATTTTCATGGAGTGTTTTCCTTATCATTAGTCATTGTAGTAAAAAGACAGATTTAAAAGCAAGTACCAGAGCCTCGGGGTAGTGTGGAAAGTGTGCGTGTGTGTGTTGTGTGTGCATGTATGTACATGATGTGTGTGTTCATGCATGTGTCTGTGTGCGTGGGCATGTGCAGTAGGTGTGGAGAGGCATGAGAAAAGATATGGTGGGACACTCTTGCTCAAGCCTTTTTAATCTGCTAGCTGCTAAGTCTTTCTTTGTAATGCTTTGAGTCCCAGATGTGTATGTTCTAATTTTTTTAGTCGCCTGTTCTGCAGCGTGGCCCACTCTGAAGGCCATTTCTGTAAAAACAATGAATAATTCTCCAGAGATAAAATTTAAAAGTGAGCAGACATAGTTTTTTTCAAGGTCCCCTTCAGGGGCAAGGACAGTCAGTGTACTGATTAATGAGTTTCCGGTCCACAAATTACACAGAAGCAGAGAGACACAAAGGGGCTTATCTTTGAATCAGCATACTCTGCCACTCTGCCCTTCTCCCAGCCACACTCAGAATGCTCTGATCTGTCCCAAGTTCTCTTGCAGGAGAGGGGAAAACACTGACTGCATTCAGATGGCTGCCCATGCTGAGGGTCCCTAAGGATCTGCACTCCAGTGCCGGCTGCTCCCAGTTCTCACCAAACGCCCGCAGGTTGGGTGGGTCCCATTAACTTCCCATGACACTTGTCTTTGTCCGGGAATGGCATCCACTTCTCAATCTGCATGTCTCAGCAGCTGGTTGGATGACAGCTAAGTCCTGCTATGGACCATCCCTTCCAGGTCAGTGATGGGCATCCAGTAACACTGAGTGTGCACTGTGAGCCGCTGAGAGCCACACGCTCTCACTAAATATTAAGCAAAGCATCATTTCTGAGTTTCCTCAGCTGCATCACCAATGCCAAAAATAAGGACAAGGCAGACATTTAGAAGGCAACAGTTTTGCAGTCTAAAAAGCACAGACTCGGTTCTAATCTAGATGTCATTTCAGCCTCCTCCTCAGGTTGCACAAACCAGCCAGCTTCCCTTTGTCTCCAACAGTTCATCTGAAAAATGAGAAGGACCAAGGTGGGATCATGGTAAGACCAGTACCTTATAACTGAAGGACTTCAGAGGACATTTCTTGTTGCTTCCATCGATAATATGGGGCAAGCTTCCCCATATTTATAAATATTCTCAGCGTCCTTTGTAAAGAAACAGTGTTGCTAAATCGAAGCCCTATTTTATAGAGGAAATTTATCCCTTACAGTATGCTCCCACCTGTATGAACCAAACCTTCCTCCCTCAGACTAGAAGTCTTCTACGGCATTAGCAGTTTGGTTTCCAGGTATCTGGTACTTAATCAGGCAGTCTTAATTTTAGATATTTATTTGGTAAAATGAAGATTTTAAGCCAACATAAATATATCCTTTAAAAAAATCAAAAACCTTTTGTAAAGATTATCTTGAGTATTATGTGTAAAGATTATCTTTTGAGTAAAGATTATCCTTTGTAAAGATTATTTTGGAAGGATGATCTGAGACTAAACCTCAAGTTTTCTAAATCCTGAAGCAGGGATCAAACAACTCACATTAGAACCCCAAGATTTGCTTCTTGTGTCTTTAAAGGTGAAGCAGAAATTTGTCACCCTTAGAATTGGCACAAATCTTTCATTGTTCTGCAAGGGATCTCCTTGGATGAAGCCATTTGCTGGTGAATATATAACTCAACTTACATTGGTATAAAATAATCCAACACAAATCTACAGATTGGGCTGTTCAGTGTGCTGGTTACAACTGCAGACACTCTTCCATGGAGGGAGGGTTCAGCTGCCTACATTTTTTTTTATATGTGAGAAGATTAACTTTTTCCCAGGTGGGTCAAGCAAGACGTTTTGAATCTGGGTGTGTAGGGCTGTGCTGAACAGCAGCTCAGGATAGGACTGCCACTTGACTGAAGAATACATCCTTGCTGTTTTAATTTGCAGAAATGAGTTTGTGCTAACCTCGACCACACACTGCTGGGCTTGCGCATCACACCCTTGCCAACTGCTGCTTGAATGTGAAAGTCTAGACCTCACAGCATGGCTTATCCATTAAAACTGTATGGAAATCCTCCTTAACAGCCAGCAGTTATATGAGTAAGTATTCCTCTTGAGGCCATGCTGGCGTGGGTGTTGGTTTAGGATCTCAACGTTTAGGGCTATAAGGAAACTTATGAGGAATCATCTCAGCCAACAGATTCCATCTCTGCAGCTAACTCCTAAGAATTCCTATTCTGCCCAGAGCACTGTTGACAAGGACATGAAGTCATTCCCTGGTTCATCAGGAAAGAGTGCTGCAATTGATTAGTGATGTCTGCCCTAGGTGCACGCATGGGAGGTATCTGCACTTTTGCCATGTGGTTGCTAAGCAGTTTAATAGTCGCTCATTTCATAGACAGGGGAAATGAAGTCCTGCAGAGACAGTAGAATGAAAATCCTGTTCTTCCAACTACATTTTATCATACTTGCTCCATTATGTTACCACAACTTAAAACCTGACTACAGGCCCACAATCCTTATCAACAATTCTGAAAAACAAAAAGCTCTGAAAATATATAATTCATGTTGAGGGGAAAACCTGAGGCTTTTTATAGTATTTATAGCATTTGATTACAGACTGTTGTCCCAAACCTTGCTGGGGGGTGGGGGAGGGATTATATATTATACAAGGGTATTTCAAAAAGTCTGCAGAAAAATAGAATTAAAAGACAATGCAAATATTTCCACGAACTTTTTGAAGTATGCTTGTATACTACATGGACAGCATTTCTCTTATAAACTCTGAAATCTGAAACAGAGGTAGGCCCAGATGTTTCAGATAAGAGATGGCAGGACTGTACCACTGAGCCCTCTGCCCGCAGGGGTGTGGCAGGCATAATGGCTCCCTCCCAGAGATGTCCACACCCAAATCCCTGGAATCTGTGAATATGTCATGTTACATGGCAAAAAAGAACTTTGCAGATGATACTTACAAACTGTGGACCTTAAAATTGGGAGATTATCCTGGATTATCCAATGGACCCAATCTAATCACATGAGCCCTTAAAGCAGAGAACTTTCTCCAGCTGGAGTCAGAGAGAGCAGAAGGGAAGTCAGAGAGATCCTAAGCAGGAGAGGGACGCAACCTGCCATTGGTGGAGGGGCCACAGGAAAGCTAAAGAAAGAATGTGGGCAGCCTCAAGGAGCAAAGCCTGTCCCCTGTTTAGGAGCCAGCCAGGAAACAGGCCAGCAGTTGCCTCATTTGGCCAATAAGCTGAGTAAACTTGGAAGCAGACTCTTCTCCAGAGCCTCCAGGTCACAGCCCATCTTGGCCGACACCTGGAGTCAGCCTTGTAAGACCCTAAACAGAGGGCCCGACTTCCGACCTAAGGAGCTGTGAAGTAACGAATGGGCGCTATCTTGTTATGTCAGCCATAGAAAACTAACACACAGGACAAGCCCGATTCCTTTTCCAGCCATGGCCCTTTAACATCTGCTCAAGCTGACCACCCTTGAGTCTCAGTGGAAGTGTTTTACCCCAGTCAGGCTGTTCCCTTCCTGATGTCCCCACACGCATGAAGTTCTGCACTTTCTCACCACTGACACTCTGCTTGCCAGGATGACAGATTCCTTCTCCCCAGGCCACTCTGCCTTGCACAAACCAGCCACCCCGGCCACGCTCCACCCAGAACATGATTAAACCCTGCCTTATTCAGTGCTTACTAACAGCTTCTCTTCTTTCCAGTGGGATTAAAACTCCTGGAAGGTAAAGACCTTGTCTTAATGCCTTTCTTGTGGCTCCGTAATACATATCATTACATTTATTAGACCTTTGATGAATATTTGCTCAGGGATTGACTGATTCAGCCAAACCAGCCCAACGGTGCACAGTACTGAAGTGAGCAGCTCTGGATAGGAGATCGTCACACAAAGGAGGCGAGGCTTCTAGTCCTTCTAGTTAAAACAATCCCTAAGATTTGTACTGCCATTTACAGTTTTCAAAGCATTTTCGAATGTATTATTATCTCATGTAATTTTTACCAAAAAACCATGAGATAAGGCAGGTGGGTTTTTTTTCTTTTATTTATTGAAACATAATTGATTGTACTTATCTTTGGGGTACACAGTTGAATATCCAAACCTGTGTGCAATATGTGATGCTCAAATCAGGCTAATTAGTATATTAGACATTACACAATGTAATCATTTTTTTGTGGGCCTTTACCAATTTTTGGCTAATCCCCATTTCCTACCTCTGGTGGCCTCAGTTCTGTTTCCTCCTTTTGATAGTTAAATGAATTATTGTTGTGGTATCTTTCATTTTTTTGTTTATTTATCTTTTTTAGCTCCTACTTATGAGTGAGGACATGCAGTATTTCTCTTTCTGTGCCTGGCTTATTTCACTCAACATAATTTTCTCTAAGTTCATCCATGTTACTGTGAATGACAGGATTTCATTCTTTTTTATGGCAGAGTAGTATTCCATTGCATAAATATACCACATTTCCTTATCCAGTCATCAGTCGATGGACATCTACCTTGGCTCCAACTCTTGGCTATTGTATATACAGCTGCAATAAACACGGGAGTGCAGGTGTCCCTTCAACATGATGATTTCCATTCCTTTGGGTATATACCCAGCAGTGGGATTGCTGGATCATAGGCAGTTCTATCTGTAGTTGTTTTAGGAACCTCTGTACTGTTTTCCATCATGGCTGCACGAGTTTACAGCCCCACCAACAGTATAGGAGGGCTCCTCTTTGTCCACATCCTCACCAGCATTTGTTATTCTTTGTCTTTTTGATACTGGCCAGTCTAACTGGAGTGAGATGATACCTTGATGTGGTTTTGATTTGCATTTCCCTGATGCCTAGAGATGTTGAGCATTTTTTCGTGTGTCTGTTGGCCATTTCTATACCTTCCCTTGAGAAATGCCTATTCAGCTCCTTTGTCCTTTTTTTTTTTTTTTTTTTTTTTTTTTTTTTTTTG
>NW_007730816.1:70691-79133 GCF_000696425.1 Galeopterus variegatus | reverse complement strand
TTGAGGTTTTTTTCGTTTTGTTGTTGGGCATTTTTTTACCTTCCCTTGAGGAAAGCCTTTTTAGGTCCTTTTTCCTTTTTTTTTTTTTTTTTTTTTGTCTTTTTTTGAGACCAGCTGCACCGCGCTCAGCCAGTGAGCTGGTGTCCGGCCATCCCCATATAGGATCCGAACCCGCGGCGGGAGCGCTGCTGCGCTCCCAGCGCCACACTCTCCCGAGTGAGCCACGGGCTCGGCCCCTTTGTCCATTTTATAATCAGGTTATTTTTTTTTTACTGTTATGTTGTTTGAGTTCCTTGTATGTTCTGGATATTAATCCCATGTCAGATGCGTAGTTTGCAAATATTTTCTACCACTCTGTAGGTTATCTTTTTGCTCTGTTAATTATTTCTTTTTGCTGTGCAGAAGCTTTTTAGTTTGATATAATCCCATTTGTTTATTTTTCTTTTTGTTGTCTATGCTTTTGAGGTCTTATTCATAAGGTCTTTGCCCAGTCCTTGTTCCTGAAGTGTTTCCCCTATGTTTTTTTCTAGGAGTTTTATAGTTTCAGGCCTTATATTTAAGTCTTTAATCCTTTTTAAGTTGATTTTGGTATATGACAAGAGGTATGGGTCTAGTTTCATTCTTCTACATATGACTGTTCAGTTCTCCCAGCACCATTTATTGAAGAGGCTTTTCTTCAGTGTGTGTTCTTGGTGCCTTTGTCAAAAGATCAGTTGGCTGTAAGTACCTGGGTTGGTTTCTGGGTTTTCTCTTCTCTTCCATTGGTCCATATGTCTGTTTTTATGCTAATACCATGCTGTTTTAGTTACTATAGCTTTGTAGTATAGTTTGAAGTCAGGTAGTGCAATGCCTCTGGTTTTATCTTTTTTGCTCAGAATTGCAAAGAAGCTCACATTCTGAGGTTCTGGGTGGACATGAAATTTTGGGGGGGATACTACTCAATACACTTCAGTAACACAAAGCTTATAATAAAAATATAAATCTACTATTAAGTCAATTGTACAAGTGACAGATGACCTGCTGTTTAAGTGCACTTACTAGCTGTGGAGATCATCTGCCTCCCTGTGCACTTTGAGGTCAGAGTGAACTTCAGCAAACATCAGGGGAGACCCTGACAGCATCTTCTCTAGCATGGGGAAAGATGGAAAGCAGAGATGTGAAAACCCTTACCCATTTATTTCCATATTCCTTGTACCTAAATATTTCCTTCTTCCTTGCCCCCAATCTCTTTCCACATGACTGTTTAGCAGACATCTAAGAAATGGAACAATGCTACTCTCGCTCTAATGTCTATGAGATGGTTAAAGACTAACAGCCATGCTATCTATTTTAATTTCTATTATAGTCTTCTGTCCTACATTTGAAAATTTTTTTCCAGGAAAATATTGTAATTCAAGTGCAGAGATAAGCATGCATACTTAATGCTCTTGAAAGAACCCAATCTCTTTCCACATGACTGTTTAGCAGACATCTAAGAAATGGAACAATGCTACTCTCGTTCTAATGTCTATGAGATGGTTAAAGACTAACAGCCATGATATCTATTTTAATTTCTATTATAGTCTTCTGTCCTACATTTGAAATTTTTTTTCCAGGAAAATATTGTAATTCAAGTGCAGAGATAAGCATGCATACTTAATGCTCTTGAAAGAGGTTTTTTGTTGTTGCTGCTGTTATTCATTCTAGAGGTTGTTAGAAAGGGAGCTGTTTAGAGGAAATCTGGTGTTAAACACGTGACTACAAAGCAGGCCTGGGAAACTTGAGTGCCTCAGTGTAGGAAAGTACCCAAGGCTGACCCTTGCATGTAAAACAAGTTTTAGAATCTTGTGCCCCTAAATATTTTGAGCCTCATATTTGTAGCCCTTTATAAAGCTTCTTCACATTCCTCTTATTAATAATGAAATCAAGTACGAGAGCTAATAGTTAAGGAGTTAATAGTTTAGGAGTGACCTAGGGGTCCTGCAGACCTGGGTTTGACTAAGACCTTCAGCACGTTGCTTGACCATACCTAGCCTCAGTTTCCTCACCTGTAAAATGGACAAATACAAACAGTCTCTAGTTCATAATGTTGTTGTGAGGATTAAATGAGACATTCAGCAGTGAGCTTTGCCCTGTAATAACCCTTGACCCACGTTAGTTATTAGAGTATTACCAGGCCCATGACACCGGCAGGACAGATATCTGTATCCCCATTTGACAGCTTTAAAGAGATCAAGAGCACGCACAACCAGTGGTGTAGGGATGGAGATCTGAATGGAAGTCAAACAACTTCAACTCCCCTGTTAACTCAATGTAATTAAATTTCTGACAGAGGAAGGTACTTCATAATATAGCTGTATTGTTCTTCCAAACTATAATCCAAGCAGCAAATTACGTTTGAGCTTTTTAAATCACCTTAAGAGAATTCATACCAGTTCTGAGTATAAAACTCTACTGTGTTTGGGAAACAACTGTCCCTACAATCACAGGCAGGATCTATAAAGCCAAAGAGGTTCTGATGTTTAGAGTTCTCAACAAAAAGAAGACTTGATTGAAAATAATGTAAATCATGAATGTACCAAATCCGGCCCTCTGCCTGTCTTTGTTAAGTAAAGTTTTATTGGAACACAGTCATGTTCATTCATTTGTGTATAGTTGTGACAGAGACCATATGGTCCACAAAGGCTACACTGTTTATTATGTGGCCCTTTACAGAAAACATCTGCCAACCCCTGTTAGAAAAGACATGTAACAGGGGGAAAAACCTGAAAATATCTTAAATTGCCAAATTTTACTCCTAGAATTCTCTCTTAGTATCTTCAGTCCCACGAAAAAAGCGCTTTATCTTTTTCATGAAGTAGGAGGTGAGCCAGATCCCCTAAAATGAAATGAACAGCAAGACCTTAAAGTTGTGAGGTATTTTTCCCAGGAAAGCCATGTTAAGATCCTGATGTTCGGCTACATTCATCTCAGGCTTCCATATCTTTATCTTCCCCATTTCTGAAATTCTGCCCATTGGCAGAAATGAAAGACTCACCTGGATTTTCCGTTCTTCGGGGGCTGGTGCTGGTCTTGACACTTGTCCCACTTCCTCCTGTCCTGCTGTTTCCTTACAGATGTTCCAAGTCTCCTGATTATTTGGTGCAAGCAGATCATAGTACTGAGATTTCGTTTTCAAGCTATCGGTGAATTCTTCAGATGGGGTTTTTCTGAAGAGAAACAAAAGTGAAATTATCAAAAACATTCTTCAGCATGACAGTTTTTCCAAACCAGATGTCTCCATCTAAATTATATGAAAAACAGCAATGGATACATTTCCCAAGTGCTTGTAATATGCCAGGCTCTTTGCTACGTACTTTAAAGAAATTAACTTGATTCTCACAACAACCTTATGAGAGAGGCATTGTTAGTTTTGTTTTGTTACAGGAGGCTAGAAGAAATTTAATAATTTGTCCAAGACCCTCTAGTGGCACAGCCAGGATTTGAACCCAGGTCTGCTCAAGTCCTGGTTCAGAAGCTAAACTGATAGAGCACACTGCCTTCTTATGACCCGTCAGCAAATAATTCCTTTATCTTCACATGTCCACGAATAGTTTTAAAGTTACAGGGTGGTGGGAAGCATCACCAGCCCTTAGGAATCAAACTGAGGTCCTCATGTCTGTCCCAACCTCCATTTCACCAAAGTAGGGCTGTCACCACCACCGTGCAGAGCCACAGCAGACACCCAAGAGACTGCAGGTTTCACAGAGACCACCCTGGGAACTCAGCAGAGAGGACTCATCACTGGCCTCGCTGTTCTCACCAAGTTACCTTGCTATATCTCCAGTTGATTATGTCACTTCCCTATTCAAAAACCTCCTCAATGCCCACAGAATGAGGTCCAAGCTCCTAAACTCGCCTTCGGGGCACTTGAGAGCATGGCCCCTGCCTCCAGCCACTTGCCCACGTACACCCCAAACATTGGGAGGAACTCATCATTCCCCCAAAGAACATTCACGTTCAGTCGAGGGGGCTCGATTATGCCCTCTGCCCGCACCTCCCCTCCTGACCTCTAAAGGTTCAATGCAGATTCCACCTCTCCCGTGGACTGGAATGACAGGCTCCTCCCTGTGCATGTTTAATTCTTTTCCGACCTTAATCACAGCACATGTCACAGCCTGCAGTGGCTGCAGTTAGTTGTGTGTCTGCCTGTTTCTCCTCCTACACTGGAAGCTCCTGATCGTCTTTGAATTCCCAGCGCCCAGCACAGCATAAGTACCTGAAGGACCTGCTTATGCAACTGCCTGTATCTAAGCAATCTTCTTCTTCGAAGTCCTGAAGTTTGAATAATTGCTGCATTTCTCATATACGGGGGTACTTCAAAATGTTCATGGAAAGAGGCGTATTATCTTTTAATTGTATTTTTCTGCATGTTGAAGTACCCTCTTACATCCCAATGCTCAGTTGTTGGTCTGTGTCAATCCCAGTGATGCCAGCGATTGAGCACTGGGAAACTCACACACTAACACAGATCAAAACCAAAGAAGTGGGGAAATAAAGCAGCTGATTGACAGCACTGTGGGAGTGAGGGTCTTCACACCAAAAGTCTAAAGAAACTATCTAGAGAGATCTAAAATGATTCTTCAAAGCCTCAAATGCCACCCCATTCTCCCACCAGACACTGTGAGCAAGGGGCATCTTTGCAGTGATTTTTAACGTCTGGAGAGTTTTTAAAGTCTCTCGCTGATTTGCAGATCTCATACCTGAGCTCCTTCATTTTGGGCACTGCCTTCAGCCGGTTCCTCTCCGCGATGATTTCATCACAGAGCATGTCGTAGGGTTTATCCAGGTGGTGCTCACCCATCACCCAGACCCAGACTTCCTTGTCGGCTCCCAGCTTCCAATGGACCGATTTACCATTCTCTGAAGACAAAATAAAATTCGGATTAAACATATCTTTAGGCATGGATTACTATGTTTCTCGTCAGTATTTAGGGTCTTTGGGAAAAAAAATTAAATGAGGCAAAGTACTTTCAAGCTGCTCAAGAACAAGCAGCATTCACAGGTAGCACTGGCAGTGGGGGCAGTGGGCAGCAGCTGCAGGAATAATATTTGTTTGAAAAAATATTATGGGTATGGTTTTTGCATGTGCCCATTTTGCAAAGGAAGAAATTGAAATGGGACATTCATTCAAAGGCACTCATTGCTTGCATTATCCTTAGGGTAAAAGAGCTGGCATCAGACACCATAACCTCATAAGTCTAGGTCTAAGAATCTCTCTGTAGCCCAGAACTATGCAGCTGCTCGAGGGTTTGGTGTTTCCACTACCTTTCCAGGCTCCATTGGTGGGTAACAAGCATGCATGTTAGAGTTAGACCAGCTTGCATTCACATCCTAGCCCTGCCACTTACTAGCTGTGTGACTTGAACAAATCTCTTTAAGACTCAATTTCTTCATCTGCAAAATGGGAATACTAATGTCTACTGCACAGGATTGCTGTGAGCAGTAGGCAGGACATGCAGGCCTAGTGCTTCCCTGAGTGCCTGTCATGGAACAGGAGTTCAACAGAGGTTAACTGCTGTCACCACTATCCTATCATTTACTTATACGGCTGCCTCAGAAGTTCACACCAGCCTGTGAGGAGATAATACTACCAGGTAGTATGATACTTGGTGAAGCTACTTAAATAACACTTGTTTACAATGGGCCTCCCAGGTTGTATAACCTTTGAGTGCTCCTGAAATGCGGCCACACAGGTGATGCTCCCTGAAACTGGGGGGAACTTGGAGCACACCTAGGAGAGACCAAGAGGCACAGTCCCTAAAGCTGAAGGCCCCAGAGCAGGCCTGCTCAGCATCACTGTGATCCCAAGTTGGTTCTAGCCCAGACCTCAAACTAGCCTGTGGTGCTAAGTTCGGGGCTCCTGGCTGCACATTAGGCTGGGACATGTGCACAGGTCAGAGACACACGCTGGCATTGTGTCTTTGCAGTTAAAGTGTCTTCTGCCCAGAGTGCTGTTGACCTACTTCACACAGCTGCCTCCGGAGACATCACAAAAGCAGCTGCCGGCGCCGGACTTGCTTTTTGGCAGCGCTGCTTTTCTCAGGGCCGTGGACACTTCCCACAGTATAACGAAGTTCTAAACTGAGATACTCGGGGCAGGAGAAGGAAAGCAGCCTCATCCTCACTGCAAAAGGATGTGAATGTATCCTGCAGGAGGAAACTGACCTGACGCCGTTTTCACAAGGAGAGATAGAGAAAGCGGCACCCAGGGAAGAAGGGAAGACAACTCCATGTGCCCTACTGGGGACCGACAGGGGGGCCAGCCCAGGTGTGCTCTGGCTCTTTGATGAAATGACAAAGGGTTCATTACGTTTAGAAAGCTGTCGTACCTCATAAAGCTTCCTTTATTACACTCTCTCAGGGCAGCTAATAATATGTTTATTAAGTCCATCTCTCAACCTTCACTTAAATAACTCCACCAACATTTTTTTTGACAGCAGGAAGAAGACACCAGAGAGATGGCAGAGTGCCAGGGAAGCCAGGAGGAGGTGCCAGGAGACCCAGCAGCTCAGCCAAGGACAGTCCTCCAAGCCCTCCCCAGACACTGTCCCCAGAGCGCATCACAGATTCAGGAAATGGGGACAGAAAGCAAAGAGAGCGGGAGGCTTCCAGTGTCCCACACCACCCCCTGATGCTGCGGGAAGGAGGACAAGTCATTCTGACACCCTTGGCTTCATACCCCCAGGAGGGAAGTTCACCCCACACAGTACAAATTGGGTTTCTACTATGGATGAGATGCAGAACCAGAGGTGCCACCCATGATTCAGATGTGGCCATTCCCCTGCCAGTAACCTGGAGTCTAGGAGAGAAGGAGCAATGCATCGGGTATTTACTTGATGATTTTTTCTTACATGTCTACTATGCTCCAGGCACTGAGGTAGATGCAGGTAAAGACAAAGAGACAGACCAGACCCCCTCCCACCCTGCTCACCAGGGAACTTGCACTCTATAAGAGCAATATAACATGGAAAGGGGGGAGGGGTGTTAAAGGATGCTATGAGGATGCTTGGGAAGAACTAACCTAGTTTGGAGGGTCGGGGGCACATACATTATAACCACAATAGATTTTCTGTGAAGTCCAGTGAGGATCCAGAATGGAGAAGTTGCTTTATAAGGACAGAGGAGAAATCAGAAGAGAAGGTCTTCATATTGAGTATTGGAGGATAGGTATGGAATTTATTCAGACAGAGGGCAGGGGTGGGTTCAATGCTGGACACAAAGAACAACATGACCAAAGATCAGGGAAGGGAATCGAGTGGGGCCATGGGGAATGAGAAGTTAGGGGTTCAGCCAGAGCCAAAGAGGCGTCAGAAGTCACCTGGACATGTGTGGCATGCCTGGCCCTCCCAACTAAGTTGGTTCCTCTTCTAATCATTCCAACAGCATCCTTTAACCTCCCACCCCTTTCCAAGTTTTATTACTCCCGGGGCCACACTGCATAGGTCCCAGACACCTGGCTAAAGGATTTAAATGTAGGCCCTGAACAGCAGTTCTGCCAGAAAGCCGTATTCAAATCCCAGTTTTAACACTAACTTGTATTGTGACTATTTATACATCACATTATGTCTCTGAGCCTGAGTTCCCTCTATAATAAAACAGAGGTAATAAAATCACAGGCCCGCCACACGATGACTGTTCAGAAAGTATTAGTTCCATGTGCTTTATCTGAGTAGCCAAGAAAGAGCCCATGAATATTTCTGAGCTGCTGGCGCTGGGATCGGAAAAGTGATTTAAGAAGCTCTATCGTACATCATTATGTAGGGTGGATCAAGACAGCATGAGGTGGGTGTTCAGTAAATATGTGGGGAGAGAATGAGATAGACTAGGGGTGAAAAGACCAGGAGTGAGGTAACCAAGTTCTAAGAGGGCAGCGGTACAGAAAAGGACAATGTTAAAAAAGATAGCAAGGTCCATGTGACTGAATTCAAGGAAAGACTCAAAGATAATGCCAAAGTTTTGAAACTCACTAACTGGGAGGATAGTGGGGTAATAGAAATAGTGACATCAAAATAATAATAATAATAATAATAATAATAATAATAATAATAATGAATTTGCTTGAGTAAGACAGAGCTGTTATGGAAATGTAGAATAAATTCTTTTCCATTTAACTAGAAATCCACATAGGGATATTCACAGATATCTGAAATACAGAATTGGAGTTCAGAAGTGAGGCCAAGGTTGGCAGTGTGGATTGGGGAGTGACTTTACAGATGTAATTGTTGAAGCCCCCAGCGTAGATGAGCTCAGGAAGGGAACGAAGCCAAGCAGGGAAACTTGGAAAAGCACATACCTCATTCAGGAGGCGGGGTGGGGGTGGGGGGCAGTTACATATAAATAAATAAATGGACAAACAAACAAATAAATAAGGCAGAAGATTCTTTTTTTTTTTTTTTTTTTTCCTTTTTTTTTTTCTTTTTT
>NW_007730816.1:68290-70681 GCF_000696425.1 Galeopterus variegatus | reverse complement strand
CCCCCCGCCGCGCTCCCAAGCGGCGCACTGTAGCAGTGCGCCACCGGGCCGGCCCAGGCAGAAGATTCTTATTCCCAAAATAACTAAATAATGTAGGAGACAGGAGAATGCACTGCCACGCGGCCAAGAGGAAAAACAGCAGCAGACCACGTTGAGCACTGCTGAGATTGGGGAAAGGATGATAAAGACTGAGAAGATCTCAGGCATCTCTGACCTCAGAGAGTCATTTTAGGGAGACAGGCTACAAAGGTGGCACAGCAAGTAAGAACTGGCGCATGCAGCAAAGATGAACTTCTGAACAGGGAAAAGAGGATTCCGTCATCTGTTCAGCAAATATTTACTGCACCTCTGCTGGGTTCCAGGCACTGCTCTGAGGGACTCAGAACAGCAAGAGCAGCAGAAGGACATGGGTGGGTGAAAGATTTCTTTACGCAGGAGACATGGGCCAGGCTTATACTTGTGTCATTGGAAGGGGAGACAGGGAGGATGCCCCTCCCCTGGATTAAGCCAGGGAATGCCGGACAGAGCAGGTGCAGAGAACGGGTAAAGAAGAAAGTGTTGACAAGGAGGTGAAGAAAGACTCAGTCTGGAGGAGAAAAGTTGAAAGCGAATATGCACAGAGCCAGGCTTCTGTCCCTGATGCACCCCTTTAAGGTAAAGGTACAAACTTAAGGGATCTTAATAGGGCGTGCATGGTACCTCTTCATAATTTAATACTGTCCAGGCACTCTGGATTTTCTGTCTGCTTCACCTTGAGATCACATGCGCTCTTTAATCAGAGGACAGTGAGCAAGGGACTTTTTTTAGAGCACTTCCACTTAATTACAAGGTTTTTTGTCCAGTCCCTGAATCGTGTTTACAAACTGCAGTGCTCTTCATGTTTGCTATCTCAGGGATTCTTGAAAAGTTCTCCTGAAACCATCTCTTCTAGAACAGTGGGTCGGTCCTGCTTGGTGCCA
Source organism: Galeopterus variegatus (assembly GCF_000696425.1). NCBI lineage: Eukaryota > Metazoa > Chordata > Mammalia > Dermoptera > Cynocephalidae > Galeopterus > Galeopterus variegatus. The sequence continues at coordinate 69,722 of NW_007730816.1, read as the reverse complement.
CTGCACAAAGAACCGCTGGACAGAGCCACATGTCCACACCGCATTCTGCAGAGAAGTTTTCTCTCAAGTCTGACAGATTTCCCCACTGGGGGCCACATATAAAGCCTCTAACTAGGCCGCGTTGTCCAGTGGGGTGGCACACGCCCTTGGCGAGGATGTGACCAGGCTTATTCCAGTCTTACTACAGCATGGTGCTGCTCACAACACTGTGCGTCTGATTTAGCCCTCATGGCAGGTCCATCAGGGATGTATGAGGGAAAGACCTGCGGCCTCAGTGTGGATCGTCCCCTCAGGTGCAGTGAATGACAACCTCAGGCCCTCAGGGAGTCAGCACCTGGTTTCCATCTCGGCTGGATCCAACCACAGCAAAAGATGTGTGTGTGAGAGGGGGTAGTGAGGTGTGCGCACAAATACACGTGGGAAAGAGAGAGAATTGTGTGCACCGTCCCCACAAAGAGAAATCCAAGGACTGACTGAACAGAAGCCAGAAGACAAGCAACACCAGGAGCCTTCTCCGACATGCCAGGGACTGGTAACAAATTTACAGAGAAAACTTCTCTGCAGAAGTTAGAGGTTTTATATGCGGCCCCAAGCAGGGAAATCTCTCAGATTCGAGAGAAAACTTCTCTGCAGAATGTGGTGTGGTCATGTGGCTCTGTCCATACTAAACCAACGGGGGTCTCATCAGGGCTGATATAAGCAGGGGACCTACAAATGCCAAGGCTGTTAAAACAGTAATATACTTACATAAACTACTGCCTCACTGTCCCACGTAGAATCTTCCATCACTCTGGCTGTTCCTCTAGTATACCCACTCCCCCAACCTGTCTAGAAACCAAAAGAAGAAGGCTTGGCTGGCAGGGGCCTCTAGGACTCAGGTGCTATGGCCATGTCCCTCCTGACTGGTTGATGCCTGTGTCTGTCATTAAATATCACCCTAGGCTACTGCCAGCCCTATTTTATGATAAGGAATCGAGGCTCAGGGAAGTTAAGTAACTTGGCCAAGATCACACTTGTGAATATTGAGCCCAGAATTCAAAAAACAGTCTGCATGACTGCAAAACCTGGGCTTAGGGCGGACTTATAATACATGCTCCAAATAGAAACACTTTGGGGAGCAAAAAGAGAACCAACCCAAAGGAATTCTGGGATAATGAACGTAAGTAGGACCCCGCTGGGCAAGCTGGGATGCAGGGCCACCTTCCAGTTCTTCCCATCCCTGCAGAGGAGCCTGGGGTAGAAAAGGCTCAATCTAGCCCCATGTTCACACTAATGAAGGCCACGGCCAATTCCTATCAGGACTTCCCGAAATTTCTTACCACTGTTGCTTCCCCCATAGTTTGCTATTTCTGCTAACCTGGGTAACAATCCTGGAGTTATTAATACCAAAGTCTTTTATTTTTTAAATTCTAATCGACTGTCATTCTTATTT
>NW_007730816.1:65375-68148 GCF_000696425.1 Galeopterus variegatus | reverse complement strand
TAAGTAGGACCCCGCTGGGCAAGCTGGGATGCAGGGCCACCTTCCAGTTCTTCCCATCCCTGCAGAGGAGCCTGGGGTAGAAAAGGCTCAATCTAGCCCCATGTTCACACTAATGAAGGCCACGGCCAATTCCTATCAGGACTTCCCGAAATTTCTTACCACTGTTGCTTCCCCCATAGTTTGCTATTTCTGCTAACCTGGGTAACAATCCTGGAGTTATTAATACCAAAGTCTTTTATTTTTTAAATTCTAATCGACTGTCATTCTTATTTTAAAGACAAAATGACAGGAAGGCGGGGAATGGCACTGCAGCCCTGGGAAGCAGGTGGGGGTACAGGTAAGTGAGAAGTCAGAGAAGTGGATGGAAGCACTAAACAGAGAGAGGAGACCAGCCAGATCCATGGGGCCCAGGACAGGTGACAGGGACGAGTAGCTCAGTTATTACCCATAAGTGGTGCTCACTGTGTAGCTAAGAAGCCAAGCCCAGTTAAATCATAAAGCTCAGAGTTAAGGAGGCAGACGCCAAGACAGGAGAAGAGGGACCAGTGGTTCAGGACGGACTTGGAATTGAGCTGGCCCTGAGTTCAAATGCTGACTCCACTGCTGACTCACACATACCACACATCTAAGTTTGTTTCCTTAATTGTAAGAATAAGGGGGACAATGTTTACCTCCCTGGATTTTTGTGAGGATTAAATGAAATAAATACAGTGCTTATGCCTGGCACATACTAACAGAGCATTACTAGTTGGGAGAAAGCTCTATGGCATGGGACAGATGAAGTAAAATCTCTAGGATTCAGTGACTGAGTGGGGGGCTGAGGGTCAGGTAGTAACCAGGGTGGCTTCCAGGTTTCTGGATTCAGTGACCAGGGACAGAGCACAAAAGAGGGTGAGAAGCAGTGTGGGGGTGGGGAGGGAAGATGGGGTGATGCTGGTGAATTCAGTTTTGCATCAAGCTTGCAGGCTTGTGGGTCCTGAGTAGAGACACCCACTAGGTAGCTGACACTAAGACCGGAGCTCAGACAAAAGGTCTGGCTTGGCAACATGGGTGACAGTATTGGCATATAGGTAGCACTAGGATCAAGCTTGCAGGCTTGTGGGTCCTGAGTAGAGACACCCACTAGGTAGCTGACACTAAGACTGGAGCTCAGACAAAAGGTCTGGCTTGGCAACATGGGTGACAGTATTGGCATATAGGTAGCACTAGACATATAGGTGGTGTTTAACTTTTAAAGGTAGAAGAGTTGCCCCAGGCAGATCATACAACAGGTCTTCGAAAAGTTCACAGAAATGTTGATATTACTTTTTAATTCCATTTTCCACAAACTTTTTGAAGTACCCTCATACAGAGTCTCTTAACCTTAACCTAGGGTCTTTGAACCCCTGGGAGTCTGTGAACACTGCAATTATACACAAGGTGTTGTCTGTGTGCAGTTTCCAAAGTCCAAGCTTGCAGTAAACTTCAAAGGTGTTTCTGACCAGCACCCCCCATCTCAAAGTTACAAATTACTAGTGCAGAGTGAGGCACCCCCTGGGGAAAACAGGTATTCAGGGGCAGGCAAAGATGAAAGAGAAACAGGGAGACAGCAGAGACCAAGAGGCAACTCTTAGTAGAGTCAGATGTGGCCGAGATAAGCCCTGAATCCAGCAATGGGCTCACAGCTGGGCTTACTGCACAGTGGGGTCGGGAGGGAAGGGAAGTGGGGATAGACCCTAACAGTGGCACAGACCAACAGCTTTATCGATATGTCACGAAAAGAGAAGGCTCTGCACACAGGAACTTGTCTTTGGTAACAATGAAAATCCAGAAAATGAAGTTTCATGAGTCCCCGTCTACTTTTGGGGCACCACGCGCAGTGACCAGAACCAGCCTGTTGCCTTAGGTTTCCATCAGCTTGACAGTGACCCCCATAAAACAAGTGTGGGGCAACCCTCTTCTAAGTGAAGACCTTCTCTGTTTGTGTTACCAGAAAAAATCATACAGAATAAAAGCTCCAGGAAGGTCCCCAGGGCAAGCATGTGTTACAGAGGTGGGCAAGACAACAGGAACTGTTACTAAGCTCCAGGTAAGCTGGGCATGTAGCATAATTGTTAACAGTACCAGCTCGGGGAGAATCCGGCTCCGAGTCTGCTCCTCCTCTGTCACTTACTAGCCATCTGTCCTGGGAAATTTGATTAATGTTCCTGATCTTCGCTTTCCTTATCTGTAAAATGTGAATAGCAATTCATACACCATGCTTGGTTGTGATGATTACTTAATGAGATCATATATTTAAGCCCTTAGCTTACGGTCTGATATGCTGTCAGTCAGCTCAATAAATACTGGCTGGTGCTACTTTTATAGTCTACAGCAGGACTGTCCAAATGTATGGATTTTCTAGTAGCCACATGAAAACAGTCAAAAGAAACAGTTGAAATTAATTTTAATAATATATTTTATTTTACCCAAGATATTCAAAATATTGTCATTTCAATATTTTTTGAATATACAATTCTTAATGCAGTATTTTATTTTCTTCCTGTGAGGTCTTTGAAGCCTGGTAGTTAACTTCTAGCACACCTCAATTCAGGCTAGCTTCATTTCCTGCACTCAATAGCCACATGTGGCTAGTGGCTACTGTTCCGGACAATGCAGCTCTAGACCTCTAGTTATACCCCAGTAAGTAGAGTAGGCCCATAATTCTCTCCCTGTCTAAGAATCGCACTTTCCCACTACAGAAAACAGAAATGATCTTCTGATATTTTTGATCGTTTTTCGGCCCCTCCTACTT
>NW_007730816.1:62851-64661 GCF_000696425.1 Galeopterus variegatus | reverse complement strand
TGATAGAGAAGAAATGACCAGATGATAATGAAAGCACTTCTAAGTGATGAGCTATGAGGGTGTGAAGAAATGGGGAGTGGGCATGCGATATATCAAATGGAAAGGACAACCTCCAAAGCCACAGCCTGGCTAAGAAATGCTAAGAAAAAGCAGCACTTAGCCCAGCACAAGCCAGGGGGCAGCAGCGACGGGAGGCAGGGAGCACAGGGCTGGAAGGAGCAGGTGCACAGAGTGAGGTCTCGACACATGGTGGCCACAGGCTTACCAGGTCTGCAGCACAGATCGCACCTGTAGGCAGCACCAGCCAGGATAACACTGCCTTGGACTGCCTGTGGCTTTATCTTCAAAGACAGAGCAAGATGAAAGGGAGAGAAGTGATATGGTTTTAGGGGAAGTGGGAGAAACCTTTTCATTTTCTGTAGTCAGAAGAGGAACTCATTTAACACATAGTATATTTTTCCACGAGGTAAATTTAAGGAGGTAATAAACTTTTGACATAACCTATTGACAGAACTTCCACTGTGTATATTAACATACTTTTTTCATGATCATTTAACTAATGAAGTAATACAGGTTTTCTGAGAGGTAGATTCAAAACTCTACAAAAGAAGAAATTTAAGCAAAGAAAGTAAAATTACTGTCTTAAGTTGTCATAAGGAGACCAATTCAGCAAATAAGAGAAGCCCAAAGTCTAACAGGGTTTGGGCCATTACCTCAAGGGGCAAGACCCTTTAGCTCTCACCAGTCCCCCAAGTCACTCCCCCGCACCATTTATGGTCACCATGGACACGGTGCCCAGGAGAAGCTTCTGACTAAAGAACGCAAGGGATGTGTAGGCCAGTTCAGAAAGTCAAAAGTGTTATGTGCCAGTTAGGATATGTCACTGATTGAAGAAAAAATTCTATTTTGGATAGTGTAAGGTGAAATCCGAGAGATGTGGGCATCCATCAGTGGTGTGACGTCACGTGTACTATTTAACTTCTCTAAGTTTCTTCATCTACAAAATAGATGTGCAATACTGACTTTGCATGAGTTTTATGAAGATTAGACATGATGGATGTAAAAGTGCTTCGTATAGTGTCTGACGTAGCAGGTATTTAATAAATAGCTGTTATTGATAATAACGACAATAATAAATGAAATATGCATATTTATTTCCTTACCATTACAAAAGCTTCACTGAAAAAAGTTTTAATAAAAGGCAGGGGAAGGTAAAGCTCACTGAACTGACTTCTTTTTTGAATTTTCTTTTTGTGTGAGATTCATTTTCTCAATCTTTAAAACCCTGAATGATTTTAGCAAACTTTATTTTTCCTGACTTAATGAAAAATGAGATGGTCTTGAATGCCTCTATGAGTGACCTTGAAAACTGTGTTTTTAACCACTTAGGTATTCGTCTGTGACAGAACGTGTTTGTGTGTGTATGTGCGTGTGTGTGTAGGGGGAATGCGGGGTGATAAATGTGTGTTTTTCTGTACCCAGGTGTATACGAGGGTACTTCAAAATAGTTAATGGAAGGATTCATATTATTTTTTAATTCTATTTTTCCACAAACTTTTTGAAGTACCTCCCATATGCTTCAAGTCTTAATGTACTAAAAATTCCTTCCTCCCCATGGTCTCAAAAGACCATCTCAAACTACCAAGGATCCCTTTGGAAATGAAAAAGTACATCTGAAAAATTCACTCACACTAAAAATTAGCATTATGATTTTTTCCTTTAGCAGTTCCTTACATTTTTAAGAAGGGGGGTCAGGGTGTCCCAAAAAAGAAAACTCAAAGAAAATTCTCCTGAGGTCTAAGAAATTAAC
>NW_007730816.1:56246-62297 GCF_000696425.1 Galeopterus variegatus | reverse complement strand
TACATTTTTAAGAAGGGGGGTCAGGGTGTCCCAAAAAAGAAAACTCAAAGAAAATTCTCCTGAGGTCTAAGAAATTAACACACAATTGCTATAAAGATGATGTTATAAGAACTTTGTAATCTGATAGTAGAATACGAGGCATCTGCAACAATAAGGCTGATAGAAATCTTCCTTAAAACCCCTCAAATCAAACCCCATAGGTGACTTTTTAACTTCAGCTTAAGGTCAGTCTGGTTTCAAGTAAGAGATATGCTTAGGGCTATAAAACTCTACAGTAAATGCTGTGTGTGTGTGTGTGTGTGTGTGTGTGTGTGTAGACTTCTCATTGATAAACTGCTCTCTTAGAACCTCAATAACATTTAGGATACATCTACAAAATTGGAACTCGCGCCTAGCTAGCGTGCGACTAGTGTGAAATGTACATACAAGCCAGGAGCTTTCTACCCGACACCTTCCCAGCAGAGACGTGGTTGAGCTCACCTTTCTTTGGTCTGGATTTCACTGGCAGGAACTCCTTTTTTTCCATGGCTGCTTCTCTTTCTTTCCATCGTCGGATCTGTTCCTCCCTCATCTTGAAGAACAGGATCTGTTTCTGTTCTTCACTGAGCTCTGCCAATAGATCAGGATCTATGTACATCTCCGCTAGTATCTGTTTCAGCATCTTTGCAGTTCTGGAGTCCTTTACACCCGTGGCAAAAGTTCCTGAGAATGGCTTGCTGACGTGCCTCCACCTGGGCTGGCACTTAGGCGTCACCACAAACCTTCCTGGGGACTCCCACAGCCCAGCAATCCCAATGGACTGGGACAAAAATTTAGCAAACTGGCTCCTGGGATCTGGCACCAAACTTCCTGTCCAAAATGCTGTTCACCGAGCCTGCAAAAAGCACCAGCACAAAATCAGGGAGTATCAAAATGTGTAGACGCTGGGCAAGGATAGGCTTATAAATAAAGCTTCGAGGAAATACAGTATCACTTTTCATTCCAGGGGAAAAAAGAAGAAGGAAGCTGAGGCATGCTTTGTTAAGACTTTGTGTAACCTCTATCCCGTAATTTCCAAAGATACTTTATCAAAAAAAAATAATAAAACAAACCTTAACTTTATACAGGTCAATCTCAGGGGAACAAAAAAAAAATTAACAGAGGTTTGGGCTTTCTCCCAACTAAGCAAACATATTATTACCTCAGAGCCAATTCTATATAGCTGAAAAAAGAATTAAAGAAGAAAAGAAAAGATCACAGGAAGAAACTAAAAGTCTCTCTACAAACAATTTATTTCAGAAGAAAATACCATTTTTGAGATTTCACAGCTACCCACCCCAAACCAAACCAAAAGAGAGTCATGCTCAAGGAAGAAAAGAGAATAAATAAAACTAAGACCACTATGCAATTTTTGCATTTTCCCTGAAAGCAGCACTAAATAAACACCATTGTGTACTTTTGTCTTCACAAAAGGACAGTATAATTTCTAGACAACCTCCTAGATCTATGAAAACAGAGCAGGTGCAGGAGAGAACACTCTTGCACATTCTGGAAGGTCACCAGGTTTTAGTTGTATCATTTCCAAATAACCTAATTGAATAAAATCTAAATTTACAGACCAGATAAACTACGGGAATGAAGAGATCACTAGGTTCGTAACAAAGGATCCTTGACTTATAAAAGTTTGTTAGAAGTCTCCTTTAAAATGAAGCTGTGGACTCAGGCATGCAGAGGGATTTCACAGAGACAGAGGTTCTGCTGGCGGGCGGGGGGGAGAACGGAAATCCACTGAGGTTTCTCTCTACTTTACACATTTTTATTTGGTTGAATTTTTTTAAAGAAATACCAAATCTCCATACTTTTATAATCAAAAGGAAATTATGTCTATGTTTCCATTCTGGGAAAAAAAAGACTTTTCATTTGTTTAAAGTAACAGGATATATAAAAATCTTACTATGACTTTTCAGGATCAGCTATGTTCTAAGCAACTGACTAATAATTTGCCAATTATTAGCCAATGATTGCCTCAATAATCTCATCACCTAGTCATGTCCTCTCAAATATCTTGTTTATCCACAGTAAGTTCAAAGGCTCGCATAAACATCACGCTAGTCACTTAGCCATGACAGGGTCATAATGTTCTGGGCCCCTCCTAGTTCCTGCACCTTGTCATTGACAGGGCTAGATCTCTAATGCTCCTCTCACCGCCTGGGAGTCCCCTTCAGCTTCTGCTAATGCTCTTCTTCCCTGAAAAGTTGTTCTTGCCTTACACTGGTCTCCTGAGACAAGGAAGTTCAACTGCCTGGGTAGCAGAGTCATCTGCGTATACAGCACTTAGGGTCATTGGCCATTCATTGTGCTGTGGAAGGGGATTTTACTGTAGCTACACCTGTTCTTACTAACTATAACCTAAAACTTCCCGCAGCATTCCACACCCAGAATTCAAAGAAAACAAAATATTAAGAGGAAATAAAAAAGAATTAAAAATATAGTGTCACTGACTCTCAATCAGTCCAGGCACGCCCCTTCCAGGCCCCCTTGCAAACTGTGCATTTTGCTTTGGTTCCTCGGCACATTTGACTCCAGTGCTCTGAGATAAAGTGGTAAGAAACCAAACTGAATGACTCCTTGACATTCCAATAAATGTCCTCGTGTTGGCACATTCCAGGACTGCAGTGGTTGACTTTCAGAGAAAGAAAACATGGTAGAAAACAAGCAGCCTGATGAGGTTTGAGGTTTCTGCTCTGTTCCCTCTTCTAAGTGGGGTGAATCCTATTCAAGGGGTGGGTAAAGCCTGAAAACTAAAACACTTTCCATGCTAAGTTCACATTCCTCCTCTCCCCTCCCCCACCCAGAGTCATGGTAGAAAACAAGCAGCCTGATGAGGTTTGAGGTTTCTGCTCTGTTCCCTCTTCTAAGTGGGGTGAATCCTATTCAAGGGGTGGGTAAAGCCTAAAAACTAAAACACTTTCCATGCTAAGTTCACATTCCTCCTCTCCCCTCCCCCACCCAGAGTCCTCCTGAGAACAGACCTAACACCCTGTGCCAGCACTACCTTAAGCTCTTTGCGTGCCTTAACCCACTGGATCTTCACAATAGTCCCCTGAGTTCAGTCCATCACATCCCCATTCCACAGATTAAGAAGATGGAGCACAGAAGGCCGGTAGAGAGGAAGTGGTGGGGCAGCCTGGATCTAGGCCTGCTCTACTGTGTGAGTTTCTACGTGAGCCCAGAATCAGAACAGCATCACAATGTGGTACCACGTGTGACATTGCAGAACAAAACCCAGCAAATTCCTGCGGCAACAGGAATACCTATCTGAACATGCATGAGAGTGGTTCCTCTCCTGGGAAGGACAGCGAGGAACTGACCGTCACACTGGCCCAGGTGTGCATCTTGGTTGCAGTCCGTAGTCGTCCCTTAGTCTCTGCAATCTCCCCTTCCAAACCACCACTAGAAAGCCACAGCATACATGGTGCAGCCTCTCACGTGTGAAGAGTTCCATGGCACCTCTGGGATGACATGCCCCAGCTCTCTCAGCTTTAATTTTGTTTTGCTTTGCCTTTTGTAGCAAATGTGGATTTCTAGCATTAAAGTGAACTAGTCAGTCTTGAAGGAAAGACACTGACTTCCTTGGGTCCTCAAAAAATACGTGGGGACCCAGCTGATAACTACTTATGGTCAGGCTATGGAATGTGGGTGTCACTCTGTGGCTGTTGATTCCCACTGGTGCGAATGAACTCTCCTCCCACCCGCCACCCGGCACCCCAAGGCTTTCAGAGGCAAATTCAAGCCTGTCACAGTGTGCTCACAGGACAACCAGCAGCTCTGCCTCTCAGCAGCTGTGTGGCTCTGGGCCGTCACTTCATGACCTTGGACTCAGTCTCCTCATCTGTGAAATGGGGGCCAGTTCAGCCTGTGAATCTTCATAATTTGTGGACTATGCGATATAATCTGCATTTTGTGAAGTTGTGGAGACAAGCCAAGCCAGGGTACAGGAAATGGAAACGAGGAAATTAACTAACCAGGGTTTTTCCCACTTTCAGTCCTGGGCAGGACAAACAATCATTGCTGATACTGATTCAAACTCAAACGACTTTCCCACATCTAATATACTGAGTGCAGCAAACTTCCAGTTATTCAAAATCCAATAAAAGGAAAAGTTCAGCTAACTCGGTTTTCTTCTTGTAAAGCACCCTTCTCACAAGACAGGAATGACAAGCAACTGGCCCAAACCAGCTATTTATCCCCAAAACCAATTTCTAAAGAGTCATAGGATCGGTTAAGTTTTCCATGATAACCCATAGATTCAGTCTAATTCTCACACCTTCCACAGTTACTGTTCTACATTACAATTGGGTTTTTCATGACTCCGAGACCTGAAAATAAAATGAAATAAAATAGAATAAAGGCTTGACATACAGCTTAAATCACAAAAATATTGTGGTATGGACAATATAACTTTAAAGTTAAGAATATAGCTTAAAGATAAAACATGCACTTTCAGCTGATTAATTTCAGTGAATTACACTTAATTTTGAAATAGGAATGATGTATTTTTGTCTCTTACCTAAGTTTATACTGATGTTTATGAACCATTTATCTAATACTACTTTTCAATGTTTTCATGAATGCATTTAAAAAAAGAACTTGAGCAATGTCGATAAAAGATGCTCTTTGAGCTGCTTTATTTCGGTAAATGATACTTAATTCTGAATTAGAAATGATGTATTATTGACTAAAAATTGGGTTTATACTAATGTTTTTTACAATTTATTCAGTGCTGGTTTTCAATGGGTTTACTTACATGCATTTAAAATCAGAACTTTGGAAAGGTGGAAAAAGATACACTTTCAGCTGTTAGATTTTAGTGAGTTAAACTTAATTCTAAATTAAGAAAGATATATCATTGTCTTTTATTTAACTTTTATATTGATGTTTCTGAATCATTTCTAATACTGGTTTTCAATGGGTTTTCATGTATTTAAAGTCAGAATTTCTACAAGGTAGATACAAGATGTACTTTCAATTGCTTCATTTTAGTGAATTAAACTTAATTCTAAACCTAATTACAAATGGTGTATTATTCTTTCTTACTGAAGTTTCATAAAGAAGTTACTGATCCACTTATGCAAAGCTTGTTTTCAATGAGTTTTCATATAAGCATTTAAAAGCAAAATTTCAGCGTGGTAGGTAAAAGATGCACTTACAGCTGCTTCATTGCAATGAATAAAACTTAATTCTGACTTTTTAAAAAAAATTCTAATTCTTTTAAAAACAACCAGCTCTGTTTTCAAACTTTCACTTATTCAACTTTATCTTATTAATCTAACTGCAAAAGGGCTGTTTTTGATAAGATAAAGTAAATTACTAGAGATGACAGCAATTTGGTAAGTTCTGTAAATATACACCATTCGCCAGAAATTTGAAATTACTGCGCACACGGATTTACCCAGAAAATTCCACTCACATGACAAATCTATGCCCACGTATGCCTTCCACTTACGCATCCACTTTTCAAGTCGTTGTTTCTATTAAACAAGCAATCAAATAAAAGCCTTTCGGGAGGTGAGGAGAATCTAAGTTGAGAAAGAGGGAGAGACACGCCTGCTGCTTCTCTGAGACCCTCGGGGAGGGAGACAGCTCTGAGAACACCTGCACGCGGTGACTCCTCAGGGCGCCCACGTGGCTTGGGGAGGTCACCGCCGAGATGGCTAGGGCCGCCTCCGTCAGGGTCAGCCCTCCAGCGCCTGGCCCTGCGTGGGGACGCCCCCGGGGGCGGTGCGCGAGGACGGGGGCACAGTGGCCAGGACAGGCGAGCAGGGGCCCGCGGTGAACTACCCAGCCGGGGACAGGAGAGGCGCGCGCGCACACACACACACACACACACACACACGCACGCAACTGCCAGCCTCGGACCCCGGCGCCCTGAGGGGTGTCACCACGCGCACCCCTCCGCTCAGGCACATGCGTCCCCGCCCAGCTCCCTGAACTTCCCGAGGCCCTCCGCGTCCCCTCAGTTGCCCCCACTCGGGGCTCCCTGCGCCACCGCCACCGCGCGAACTAAAAATT
>NW_007730816.1:44170-55246 GCF_000696425.1 Galeopterus variegatus | reverse complement strand
CGCGCCCACATGCCCGGGCGACCGACGGGGCGCTCGCCGCGGCCACACCCGGGCGCCTGGACACGCCCCGGGGCCGCTGCGTCCCACGCCCGCCCGCCCTCCACCCCTCCGCGATCAGTGGGCCGGAGGAGGAGGGTGTGCAGGCGGTGACGGCTGTCCCGTCCCGCCACCTCCGGGGTCGCCTTCCCCACTGCGCTGCTCGGGCGTCTCGCTGCGGCCTGCCGCCTCTCCGGGTCTGCTCTTGAGTCCTCTCCGGAGCTTACTACTTGCTTCTTTTGTTGACATTAAGTAAATCATCAAACTCTCAGGCCCTTCTCAGTACAGGTGTGGCTTTGCAGGACAGGATGAAGGAGAAAGGCTAGAAAGATGGAGACTGCAGGCCACAGAGACAGGGAGAGAAAATGAAAACCAGAGAAAAGGAAAGACAAGCAACCAATCGAGTGAGTGGCAGCAGGAACCGGTTGGGGTTGGGCACGGAGAGCCCGGGAGGGGCTGACAGTCGACAGTGAAAGGAAATCTTGGAGGACAGTTCAGAGAAGAGCGAGGATGGCAGAGGCACACTCGCAATGTGTGCAGGACAGCAGCCTGCTTTGGTGACCCCGACTGCAAGCGTGGGAGACGTGTAACAAACACAACATCAGTCCTCCGCACAGCTCACCTGATCTCATCAGGAGCCCCGTGGGCTGCCTTCAGAAATAAAACACTGTCATTCCTAGCCTGTCCAGACTGCAGAAGGTAATCAAAATTAGAGCAGCCTTGGGGCAGAGATCAGACCTGAGCTTTGTCAGGGAACCAGACCCAGATGTTTAGGAACCATTCCAGAAATCTTATCAAGGAAGAATTTCTGGTCTAAGGTTTAGTTCCTGCTGTTTAAATGAATGGCCTGCGGGTCCTTTAGGCTGGAGTGTGATTTGCCCCTGGTTAGCCGCTGTGGACTTTCATGGGCCCACAATGACTCCTTCATAGACGGGACAGGTGAAGAACTGTCCAGATGCTTCATCAGCACGTAAAAATTCCACAGGACACTGCTAACAGCCCCTGACCTTCCTCCACATGGTCTCTCCCCACGTCCTGACAAGCCCTTCTTGAGAACAGTTCACTCACTGTGCTACTAACCTCTCTGTACCTCGGTTTTCCCCTCTGGATAATAGCAGTGCCTACCTCATTAAGTTGTGAGAGTTAAATGCGATAATACATGTAAAGGGCTTAGAACACTTCCTGGCAAATGGTAAGTGTTTAAACACATATAAAACCTCATTCATTTAAACCTCATATTATCTCACACCACATACTGTAATTTTAGGTTCTTACCAATTCACACCTGGGCTATGGGGTTTGTCCTGCTTCCCCATGTTACCTAGACTCCAACTTCTCCCCAATGACCCTAGCCTCCTGATATTCACACCCTTGTGTAGCTCCCTCCTGTGTCATAGCAGGGTTGGTCTTTATGACCAACAGAATATGGCAGCAGTGATGGTACGTCACTTCTGAGATTAGGTTAATAAATACCTTGTAGCTTCTGTCTTGGTCTTTCTCTCTCTCTCTCTGTATGTGTGCATCCCTCTCTGTCTGTCTCCCCACCCCCACCCCCACCTCCACCGTTGGGTCATTCACTCTGAGGGAAGCCAACTGCCCTGTCATGGGCAGCCCTATGGAGAGGCCCACATGGCAAGGAACTGAGACCTCCTGCCAACAGCCACATGGATGAGCTGGAAAGTGGGTCCTCCATCCCCAGGTAAGCCTTCAGATGACTGCAGCATTGGCCTATAGCTTCAATGCAAATTTAGGAGACCACTTAACTAAGCCACTCTCGAATTCCTCACCTGCAAACTTTGAGATAGTACATCTGTGCTGTATTAAGCAACTAAGTTTGGGGTAATTTGTTACACAGCAATAGCTAAGTAATACACCTCCAAACTGGTCTTGTTTCTAAGCCAATTTTAGCTAGCTTTTGTGTACTGGAAAATTACCTGGATTGTTTATTTAAACACAGATCCTGGGCCCCACCCCAGAGCTAAGAAATAAAAATATCTGCAGGGCCCAGACATCTGCATTTTGAACAAGCACTCCAGGGGATCAGGTCAAGGATGGGCATCAGGCTTTCAGAAACTCTACTCCAGCATCTCCAGGTCAGACATTTCTGAATGCAGTTGTCAAATTAATCTTTTTCAGCATTAACTCTGATCCACCATTCAGTTGTTAAAAAAGCTTTAATGCCCATCCTCCCTCTTGCCCAAAGAATTAAGACTAAACTGCTTGCCAACTTTCAAGGACCAGGACAATCTGACATTAATCTCTCTCAGCGTTTTTATCTTCCTAATACAAATGCTACATTCAGATAATCTGGCATTTTCCAAGCCCTAAACCTTCAGAGGCTCTGCAGCTTCACACTGAGCCCTTTGTCTAAAATGTCTCACCCCTCAGCTTGGCTTATGAAACCCCCACCTATTCCTCAAGTATCAGTCTTTAGGAAGCCTTTCCTGCCTGTTCTCTCCCCAGCCAGAAACAACCCCTGCCTCGTCCATGCTTACAGCTCTTGTATCACAACTTAGCACTTAACACATCCAAGAAGCAGTTAGCAAACACCTGCCAGGGGCCAGGCCCTGTGGTGACACTAGGGGAAGGCAGAGAGTGGACAGCTAGGGTCCCCGCTGCCATCTTCAGTGCAGCCCTGCTGTGTGCAGCAGCTATGTGTCTATTTTATGCTCCCTTTGAAAGTAAATGCTTTGATGGCAAGGTCTATGTCCTGTGCAGGCTCGCATCCTGCCCCGCACCTAGCTGCATGATAGGTACTCAGCAAATATTAGCTGAATGAATGTCAGTGGTCATATGAAAGCAAACTGTGCAAAAAAGGTGCAGTCATTCACTCGCCTTGGATCCCATATTCTCTTCCCTTTTCTCCCGTCAATCTTTCTCATCTTTCTTGTCATGTGCTTCTTTCCTATATTTGTAACCATCTCTCTTCTTTCTCTCTTATTTCTTTGGATTTTTCCTCATCCTCTTCACTTTGTCTCCTCTTTCCTTTACCACCTTCCCTTTCTGTTTCCTTTCTCTCATCTTCTAGTATTTCCCCTTTCAACTGGAATGATTTGGAACAGAAAATATACATCTTTTCCTTAATTTCCAAAGGAGGCAGTTAGAATGTTTCATATTACAGGCCAGCCCAGTGGCGCACTGCTACAGTGCGCCGCTTGGGAGCGCGGTGGCGCTCCCGCCGAGGGTTCGGATCCCACGTACAGACCGGTTCCCGCTCACTGGCTGAGCGAGGTGCGGGTGCAGCACTGAGGGTTGCGATCCCGTTGCCGGTCCCGGTCCGGTACGGGCACGACACTGAGGGTTGTGATCCGTTGCCGGTCACGAAAAAAAGACAAAAAGGGAAAAAAAAAAATGAATGTTTCATATTACTCTAAAAATAACATGAAGTGGCTCTGTTACTTCCTTATGACACCCTCAGTTTGGGCAGTACTCTTGGGAGAAAACCTTCCCCCACTGCATGATCTAGGATGCACTGTGGGAGGGACGTGGGGAGGGTTGCTGACAGGTGCTGGCCATGGCAAGTCAGGGACATGGACAGTGGGTATGACAAGCACGTGCGTCCCACAGGGCTTCACTGCCCTTCTCCTGCCAGTGCTCAAAGAGAAAAGCTAGACATCTATGAACTATGTACTAACATTTTCAATTTGTCATTTATTTGTAGCAATGGATGCCATGAAAAGAAAATAGGCTACATTTTAAGGGGCGTGTTTCCTGGCCTTCCTTTTAGAATGTGGCTTGGAGACCCGGCTGCCCAAGGCTGTCAAGTACAATCCCATGGCACGGCACTTGAACAACCGTGGGGGACCATGCATAGACACTGCCATGTGTATGGTGTCCCTGCAGTTGTATGACACAGCAGCCCTATTGCTGCCAGAAAGACAAAAGAGGCCATTTTCCCTTTTTCTAAGTTAAAGGTCAGATTGTGTTTAAGTTGTACAGAAAATGAAAGCTGCTTTCAGGTTTTTTCTTTATAAAAAATTTGGATAAACACCAGTAATATTTTTCCTGTCAAAATATGATAATATTTTATTATCAGCATCAGAAATTCGAACCACTTTTTTAACTCAAAGAAGTTATACATTTGTTCCACAGTGAACGTGAGGTAGATATGAAAGAAAAATATAAAACATTGAAACTTTACTAAAAACTGATCACATCTCAAAATCTTAGTAAATTCATCAATCGTAAGGAAATGCCTTGGGGGGTCTACTATGTTTCAGCTTTCTGCCAGCAGTTGAATGTGATTTTGGACTATTTTCAATCCTGTGCGACTGTGTGGCCCTGTATTTCTTCATCTTCAAAAACACCCAGATAAATTATTGGTCTTTACATTCATCTTTGCATCAATTAGATTACTCTAAACTTTTATGTTCTTTCATGAGTTACCTTGATGGAATTGTTTCCTGAAATTCCATGCTCTGGGTTGCTAATAAGACATTTCTAGTTTCTTGAGTTTGTGCAATGCAGTAGTAAGCAGCCTGTGGCCAGAGGAACTGCTGGTCTGAGGCTTATAGATGGAAAGGGACGACCCCTACCCCAGGTGATACGGGACACCTGCGAACAGCCTGTGGTACTCAGAGCTTTTTTAGGTCAAACCTATGAGAAAGGAGCGGAAGCAAGCTCTCCCTGCTATTCTGGAATTCCTCGGATCTTCCCAGGCAACTTTGACTAGGTCTGCTAATGCTACTAAAATTAGAGTCTCATCTCTTCCTTGGTCCAGAATCAGAACTGGGTTTGGATTTCCTAACTTCTCTCTTATGTGCAATCTTTGAAAAAACCCCTTAGTTTTATAAGGGGTTTACTGCAAGTGAGCACAGCAGTCATGCTCAAGCACATATTAAAATAACCGAGGGAGATTTTTATTTTTTATGATTGCCTCTTTACCCATTCCCCCAAGGGGTTCTTATTTGATTGGGATGGGATAGAGCACAGACATCAGCATCTTTTCGAAGCATCCAAGGAGATCCTAATGTGTGGCCAAGGTTGAGAACCCCTAGAATATATGGAAACAAAGTTGATTGGTTATGAGAAATCTCAAAGGAGTCATAACAGCAGTCCCCGGACTTTACTAAAATATACTTGAGGCTAGACGTTTGTCTTCTTGGTTCTGGTCTTCACGTAAATCCCGCAATCTAGTCTGGGGTGGACGTTCCACCAAAACCAGCCCATCATTTAATAAGGTGGGAATGAAATGAGATGCAGCCTCATTATGGATGCCCTGTAGACATTCCTTTTGTTTGCTTCCTTCCTTCCTTTCAATGCTTCCTGGTTATGAAACCCGATGCTCCCTCTGGCCCTTTAAGTTTAGGAAAGCACTTCCCTTTCTGGCCCCAAAGACTTCCCACCCACGGTGCATGGCTCCAGGTGTCCCAGTCACTTCTCTGTCTTTCCTAGAAGCAGCTCTAGTTCTGCCCTGTGAACTCCTGCCCACCCCCCAAACCATTTCCCCAGCTATGCTCTCTTTGCCATTAAAACACTTCTCTAACTGGAAATTGAAGTTCATTCTGCCCTTGGGTGAGGTTAGGCACTTTGCCTCTTCCTTTAAGTGTATGTTTGAATAAGAGCCAGCTTATGGCCTTAACAGGAAGTGCCATTGTTTAAGTTTGAGACAGAGAGTTGGCGTGTTGGTATTTTAAGGACAAGGAAAGGTATACTACACCCAGTAGAGCTTCTAGTCGAAGGATGTGGCCAGTAAATGACAGATCATGCCATACAAATATGGAAATATGAAAGAGGGCAGACTCCCTGAACCTTTGGAGAAAGGTGTCCATATGCATGTAGAATGTATATACTCACCAACCCTCACTGGGAATGAGCCGTACATCTTTCTAAATCCTCAGGAAAAGACAATAAATCATACAAGTTTTAGGGTTAAGAAGAACCTAGATGTCATCTGGAGTTATTTTGCTGCTCAAAAAAAAAGAAAAAGGAAGAAAAGGGAAGTTAAACATCACAGAGAGAATTATGGCATATTCAAAATTAAAACAGAGAGATCCTGACATATAATCTTCACATAGTTATTACACTGCATTAAGTTATCTAGCTCATTTACCTTCCTGAGTTCAGGAATAAAAGTGAAGAAAGCCACCATCTGGTTTCTCTCCTTACACGCAGCATCTTTGTCTCTTGATGAAGAGGCAGATGGGCGCTGCCTTCAGGGCTGCGCTAGCTCCAGGCCAGCTGTGCGTGTGCAGGGCTCCACTCCAGTGTCCACGTGCAGCCCTCGGCTCACGGTGGAAGACCTGCAGGTCACACACCAACCTTTGTCTGGAGAAAACAAAGCCAAGGCTGTGTTACACTCCTAAGTATAATAAGCAGGTATTGATACAGCAACCGATCAATTCCAGGTGTTTCCTTAGGTTGAATTCTGACCAAGGGAGGAAGCATACAAAAAAGAGTGTAGAGGAGAAAATGAGGTGGAACAGAGGAATCAACACTAGAAGAATAAGGAGAGTGGAGGAGATTTTTACAAATAAATACGTAACGTAGTCAGTTTTTTGAGTGAGCTTCCCGTTGCTTTCCTGTGAAGTCTCAAATCCACACTCCTTTCTTGTAGGGGAGTGGTTCACCCAAGAGAGGAAGGAGAACGCATCTGACATCCATAAATTATTCTGAGAGTCTTTAATGGAAGAAGAGGAATTTCTATTTAATACTGGGCTTAAATGCATGAATGTTATCGTTAGTTTTGCTACATAGTGAGCATTTCTCCTAAATTGGCTGAATAAAAAGTCTAATTAAATGGCCAGGAACAAAAGATTCAAATATTACTGTTTTTAAAAATAATATTTCCTAGTCTACGAGGAAGTAACATGTTACTAAAGAGATGACACTTAACTGTCAGATATAGTACCCAGTGCTCTGAGTGTGCTGTAAATGACAACAACACCATAAATCTGTACAGATTAACTCTGCAAAGCACTTTCAAGCTTTTATTTCATTCAGTCCTCACAATGTTTGGCAAGGTAGGAGGGACTTTTGATCTTAATTGATGAATGAGGACATTAGGGTACAGGGCAATTCAATGACTTGCCTGGTAAGAGGATATAAGAAAAAAAATCAGTTTCCTCTCCTGTACTTTCACAACACTGAGCAAGACATCATCAGCTCTGCAGCAGACACCAGTTGGGTGGCCTCCAATTCAATTCAATTGTGACATTACCTACCTGGAGATAGCCCCACCCCCCACCCCCCACTTCCAATGCCAATCACAAGCCCTGGTTGTTTTACCTGTGCTTCTGACCAGTGGGCTATAAATCAGGGCTCCCACAACTCCCCTCTTGGGTTGGATTAATTTGCTAGAGCAGCTCACAGAACTCAGGGAGACCCTAACTTACATTTATTGGTTTGTTATAAAGAATATTACAAAAGATGCAGACGAAGAGATATATAGGGCAAGGGTTTGGAAAGGGGCGTGGAGCTTCCGTGCCCTCCCTGGGCGCACCACCCTCCAGGAACTTCCATGTGTTAAGATATCTGGAAGCAATCTGAACCCAGTCCTTCTGAGTTTTTATGGAGGCTTCATTACGTAGGCACGATTGATTAAATCACTCGTCCTGGAGGCTGGGAGGTGGAGCTGAAAAGTCCCAACCCTCTAATTCCGACTTAGTCTTTCCAGGTGACCAGTCCCTAACCCCCACACTCCCCCACCCCCACCCCCGCCATGCTACCTTGGGGCTTCCAGCATCTGTCAACTCATCAGCATACAAAAAGACACATTACTTTGAAGATTCCAAGGATTTTAGTAGTCATATGCCAGGAGACAGGAGGAAGACCAAATATATATTTACATTTCACATATATAAATATATATTTCATAATATTACACCTAGGTTTACACAGTGATGGGACCAGGGTTGGGAACTCAAGATGTCTAACATCAGGTCCAAGGCTCTTTCTGCTCTGTCTCCAGCATTTAGATGTGTTAGACTGCACACAGCAAGAAGCCTGGAACTTTACCTCATTATATTTGTATCCCAGAGCCTAGCTCAATACACGGGGTATAGTAAATAAGTAATACGTGATTGTCAAATAAATGAATGAATCTAAACTTGGGATAGCCCAGAGAAAATTATTGCTTCCCTGAAAAGTCTGGGTAAGCTCATTTTTGGAAATTAAACCTAAGTGGCTTTGTAGCTTAAGAAATTATCAACTCATTTTGTGGAATTATTTTAATTCCAGGAATGGCTCTTGTAACTTGAATGTTCTGAGATAAGATGCCATTCTGTATGAAAGGAAGGGTTGAGCTCATGGGGGTTATGTTATTATCCATAGCAGAATCATATACTTCTATTTTTATTTTTGTTTTGAAGTTTTATTATTTTTCAAATTATCATTCATTACATGTAATGATATAAATCTTTTATCCCTAAGAGGTGAGTGGCACACATTTGAGTAACTATCATTTTGAAATATAGAATTTCTAGAACTCTGACCCAGAATGATTGTTATCTACATGATAGGACTTGCAATGCTAGTAATATACCATCTTGAATTATTATTCAACAGTTTCAGTGTTCCTGGTTCTCCAGCCAGATTGTAAATTACATGAGATCCAGACTTGCGTATTTTGATTATTTTATATCCCCTCATGCCCAAGGAAGAACCAACGGCACAAAGATGAGTTTCTGGGTGTGCGAATCAAGGCAGAAAATGTCGCATTGCCGTGACGTGGCTCTTAGTGTGGTTCGAAAATGTTCATGAGAGAATTTTTTCTAATTTATCTTGATCCAACTTAACAGATATTGTAGTTGGCGTGGAATTCTGTCTTATTAAACTCCTCATAGTCTTTCCTAAGAGGTTCTATATTTTTTATAATGAAACTTTTTGTTGCTGGGGCAAAAAAATATACATAGAACAGAGGGAGCTACTTTAGGATATTTGAGTTAAGAGAAACCACACACAGCTCTTCTCTTTCTACTCAAATAACATGCTTAAAACCTACAGGTGTGTAGTTGCCATTGCTCAAGTGAAAGGGAGATGAATGATTGCTTCTGCTCCTTGTCAAATGTGTAGTAAATGCCTGCAATTGCTGAAGCTAATGGAAAGCAACAGTCCTGAGGGCATTGAGCATAGTATCTAAAAGGAATAAATGTCATGAATAAAAATAATTATAATGATTTTAATAAAGGAGGAGAAAGTATAAATATCACTAAGGCCACAGAGACAAAGCTGTGGGTGTTCAGGAGAAGACCGATTACATCAGCTTGGGGGGATCAGCAGACTTTTCATGGAGGACGTGTGTTTGCACAGAAATAAGAAGCAAGGGTGTCAGGCAAAGAGGTTCTAAAAGCAAAGGCCTGGAGGTGAGAAAGACGACTTTACACAGAGAATGTGACTCCAGTGTGAGGAAGGGGAGATAGGATGGTATGGCCAGTGGGGTACTTGGGGACTAGACTGAGGTAAGCCAAGAATGGAAGACCAAAATCACAGACTTTTTAAATTAACTATTGCTGAGTTTTTAGTAGCGACTGTTGTGTTTTAGAAAGATTAAGCTGGCAGTTTACAGACAAGGAGAGAGACTGAGGCAGGGTGAATGGTTCACAGCAAGTGGCAGTAATTGCTGAGAGTGGGGTAGCAGGAACGGAGAGGAGGGAAGAACGCACAAGACGTTGATGGATAGAAACGCTCTGCTTCAGTGCTGGTTGGAAATGGGGAGGAGGGCCACTGCAAGAAACGCAGAAACAGTGTCAGCTCAAGCGTTGTAGATTAACATGGCAGATGACTCTACCACCACACCACACAATCTCCGCTTTATCCCACCTTTCAGGCTGAAGGGAACCACAGAAGGCAACACCCACAGGTGAGTTGGCCTGTGACCAACTACAATTATTCCTCCTTTTTTTGCTTGAATTTCTGATTTTCCTGTTGGTTTGTGAAACCATCTCCCTCCAGAATGTTAGGGGTCTCTCACCAAGCAAGGTGACCCTGTGTTAATGCTACTGCTAGATCTGTTATGCAATTATGTGACCCTGTTGTCATGCAACTCAGCCATCCCACTTGTCCAAGCATAGAACAGCCTCCTAAGTCCTAGAAAATCCCAGGCTGAGTTGAGTCAAACGTCACAGAGACCGTTGCGGTGACAGACTGACAGAGAAGTGTGGAGGCTCAGCAATTCTTCACCCTCCATTAGAAGGCCATTTTATGTGTCTGCCTGTGCTCATCTTCCTTGAGAGCCTGTGACTAAAGCCTCAACGTCAACTCTCCACACAGGGAATGCCCTGGAAGGAAATCTAACCTGAGCACCAAAATGTGTCCTAACAGTGTGTTTTATTGTCCCCTCATTTTATACATGGTAAACCCAAATGGTTATCATAACATTTACTTGAAATTTCCCTTCTTTCTATACCTCACTGGTAAGGGAATGGTAGAAATTCATGGGGCTGAGTCATAGAAGCAGTTGGGATAGTCTGTGAGGCTGAACGAAGAAAATTTTAAAGCTCTATAATGTTAGAAACATTGTCTTAATTAGAAATTTTTAGTCTCCTGGTCTAATCTTTCCAGCTTGTACCAGTTATCTTTGCTGTGTAACAAACACCCCCAGACTTAGTGGCTTTAAACAATAACACTTTGATATTTCTTACTGTGGGTCAGCTCTGGGGTTATTCTGTGGGTCTTGCCTGGGCTCACTCACATGGGTCAGCTAGAACTAGGGACAGGCTGGGATGCCTGGGCCTCTCCCTGAGGGTGGTCTTTCATTCTGAAGAAGTCCAGACTGGCTTCTTCTCAAAGTAGTGGCAGCATTTTAAGAAGACAACCTCCAATGCAGCACATGTGCCAAGGTCCTATTGGCTGAGGCAAGCCACATTGCCTGGTCCAGAGTCAGTGTAGGAGGGGACCATACAATGGCACGGATCCCGGGAGGCATGATTCCCTGAGACCCTTTAGTGTGACAGTCTACCACACAGTCCAGCACAGCCGAGGCAAGCCACATTGCCTGGTCCAGAGTCAGTGTAGGAGGGGACCATACAATGGCACGGATTCCGGGAGGCATGATTCCCTGAGACCCTTTAGTGTGACAGTCTACCACACAGTCCAGCACAG
>NW_007730816.1:37605-43996 GCF_000696425.1 Galeopterus variegatus | reverse complement strand
CCGGGAGGCATGATTCCCTGAGACCCTTTAGTGTGACAGTCTACCACACAGTCCAGCACAGCACTCTCCAGAATATGAACAGTATGCCCAGGGAAACTCAAGGCTGTATAAGAATGTATTCCTCTGTGGCTTGGGATGGCCCGTTTCTACAGATGTGGAGTGGCAGGACAGCTCATAAATTATGCTAAACCACGGTGGTGCTTTCTACAGGGACCTCTCTTTTATTTCCTTTCTTCTTTCCTTCCTTTCTCCCTCCTACTTTCCTTTCTGTTGCTTTTTTTCATAGAATCATTTGAATAATTAAGCCAAGTTATCAGGATTAGTCCCTCCAAACCCTTTACTTGATAAATGTAGAAACAGAACTAAGAAGAGCAATGACTTGCCCATGATAACTTAGGGGACATGAAAGCCTAGAATTCTGACCTCCCAAGTGTCGTTCTAGTGAACTTTGCACAAATAAATTACCTCCCTGTTCATTCCCTGTGGATATGTGATCTCCAGTTATCTTTTGCTTATTTTAAACCACACACTTGAGGACTGCTTGTCTCATGTTTTATGTGGTTTTTTATGTTTCTAACTATTTTATTTGGCACTTCTACTTCTCAAGGCTACAAATGATCCCTCGTTCCTTCATAATTTCTAAATAAGCTCATTTTTTGCTATGTGTAACATCATATGAGAAGAGAAATGGCCCCAAACCAGATCTTGTAGCACTGAACCAGTCGTGTTCACAAAACTATGTACCCTTCTGTTTATTATTAACTTTTGCCTTGTTCTCGCTGGTATTCTGATACAGATGGTCTGATACAGAATGATTTGGGTTGTTTTTCAGAAATCAGGTGACCAGTTTGCATCAAACAAACCTCAAATTGTAACTATACGTGAATTCAAAGTACATTTTTTATAGATTTTATTTTTCATTAAGCCTAAGGGTATAATTTTAAAAACAATAGAATGTCAGATAGGAGCAGGACGCTGAGTACTCTCCTCTGCTGCATCTAGTGAGTCACAACTTCCCAGCATGTGTGCCTTTATGAGCATGAGGCATCTCTGGAAGCCACATCAATACTCTTAGCTTGTGCTAACTGTCTTAAACCAGGAAGTGACTTGGGCATTGAGATAGTAAGTCCCTGAGCAAGTCATCTATTCTTTGATATGTAAGGTTCAGGTTAAAAACAAATACAAAGACAAAACTAAAACCCTTACCTACCTCACGAGCACCAGTGCTGGTCCCATGAGGTACCACGGGATACCACGGATTGCTTCCAGCATCATCATCATCATCATCATCATCAACATCATTATCTGTGTTGTTCTCTTGTCATCAATAACCAAACTTGTGTCCAGGCATGAGTACATCTGAAGGGAACAGAGAGAAGGGAGGCTACACAGAGAACGATGCCGGGTCTTTTCTTGGCTCACCTGAGCCAGTTTCAAGCTGTAGGAAAGAAAGACGGGATAAGCCACCGTAGTCTCCTCAGGTCTGGTTGCCTTTGCAGAACTGTGTTTGATCTCGAGTACCACATTTTAAGAGGACATCAATCACAACCACGTTTTCCAGAAAAGAATGAATAAGTGAAGTGAGGGATAGTTAAAGAAACTGAGGATGTTTAACGTGAACAAAAGAAGGCTTGCGGGAAAGTGGGAAGCTCTTCACCTGGTGTGGGTGCGGCTTACTTAGTTTTTGCTCTGGAAATATCTTGGACAAAGTTAGAATACTGGAGACATGAGACCATTTATTGCTCACTAACCCTCTCTTCCCTCCTTGTGACAATTGTCACTTACCAAATGCTGTGGATTGAACATTCCCCTCAAACTCATTGAAGCCCAGATCATGTCCCCCAAAGTTCCAGGTATTGGAAACTTGGCCCCCACTGTAACAGCGCTGAGAGACTGGGAAATCCTATTGTGATGATTGAAAGGTGGGGCCTTGAAGAGGTGATTAGGGTGGTCAGGGGTGTGTTCTGAGGGCTTTAAAAGGAGAGCACATGAGACGCTCTCTCTCTCTCTCTCTGCTCCACCATTTTCTGCCATGTGAGACCCTGGGTCACTATGGCCACCATCAAGGCCTTCACCAGATGTGTTCCCTGCACTTTGGACTTCCCAGCCTCTGAAACTTTAAGCGATACATTTCATCTTCTTATAAATCACCCGCCATGTGAGACCCTGGGTCACTATGGCCACCATCAAGGCCTTCACCAGATGTGTTCCCTGGACTTTGGACTTCCCAGCCTCTGAAACTTTAAGCGATACATTTCATCTTCTTATAAATCACCCAGTTCCAGGTAATGTTGTTATGCGCAGCGGAAACGGACCAATACACCAAATGAAGGATGAGGACCTCATCGTTACCCTCACCGCTCCTGGCCCATCGCCTCATTATGTTACTGCACTGGGTTTCCTCGTCCTCAGCTCTGGCCGTGTCTCCTTCCTGAATCTTTTCACCCTCCATGACCTGCTGCTGCTTCCAGTCTATTACCATTCAACTGTCATATTAAAACCCATCCCATGTTGACTTTGAGACCATCAGGCTACATCGCTAATCTCCTTCACCACTGTCACCTACTCAGCTCCCAAGGACTGTCCCTCACTCACAGACTTTGGAATCTGACATAAAGTCTTCCTTTCCATTCCAACTCCTGCCGGCATGCTAGGAAATTTCACCGTCCATGTAGGGGAAGGACCCATCCTGCCGCAGAGCTTACAGATTCCTGGGTCTCTTTAATTCCAGAGACATTCTCTGCTCTGTTGGGTCTCTCCATGACCTGGATCTTCTCTACCTATGAAGTCTAATATTTGAACATTACAACTTCTGGAGACAATTTCCTATTCTCCCAGCTTCTCATGAACTCACTCATACTCTATACCTGCTCTTTTAGCGCAAAGGGACTCTCTTATTCCCTTGATTCCTCTCATTGTATTTACCTATTGGCTACCTTCTGGCCTTTCCTTCTTTTCTCCCCAGCACAGATCTCCATGGTTGATTTCTTACAGCCACTTTCAATTCTCTTCCTCCTCCACCTAGTTCTTCTGGAAAAAAGGAAAGTCATACAATCATGAAAATAAAGGCTACTACAAATTCATAGCTTGTACCTCAGTGCTGGACCATCAGGGTTTTCATCAACTCTTCAGTTATCTCTGGGTCAGCTTCCTCCCCCAGTGACTCATCAGCTTCTCTAAACCATTTACCACCCTCTGCAAGCCCCTTGCCTCTCAATTTCAGCAGAAGACTTTGTCTCTTCTCTTGAGAAAATCGATGCTTTCAGACGCGGTTGCTGTATCAGTCAGGGTACTTTGTAAAAAACAACAGAATCCAGTCTACTGATTGAATGCCACATTAGTTAAAGATATTTCCAAGAGGGCCAGAAAGCCAGTTTGGAAGCTGCCCAGCTCCACCCATGCCGTGAGGGTTGCTATGGTAAACACCATGTCAGAACCCAGACCTCGTTGGCACCATGCATTGATGACGCTCAGAACTGGAAGCCGAAAGTTCTAGCCCTACTGTGTCTGAAGAGCTGAACACTTCTCCACCTCACTTGCCAAAATATGGAGTCCTCAAGTGCCTCGCTCTCACACTGCTCCCTTCCAAGTCGGCCTCTCATGCAGAGGCATCTGACAGGTGGAAGCGAGGTCACATGCCTCCTCTTCAGTGACAAGGTTCTGCAGGGGGAATGAGTTCTGGTTTCTACCTTGGGGAGGTTGGATTCAAAATGCGGGAAACCCTCCAAATACAGGAGAGCTGTTCAAAAGATGCTTGGCAGCTACAAACATGAGAAACATCCTCTATAATTTCCTTAGTTCCCCATCCTTCTACCTAAAATTTCATCTACTTCCATGCCCATCCCTGTCTCCTTTCCTCCAGTCACAGCACCTTCTACTTCTGAAGGTCGTCCCTATTATTTCTACACTTATGTCCACCCCTTTCTGCGTCTTCCATGTCTTCCATCTATGACATCCTCTCGTTTCTATATTCTGAACCCTTCTCTATTTTGACAATTCTCCTCGGTCGATGAATATACACAAGCTTCTACCAATCCTAAAAGTCCTTCCCTAGACTCCTTCAATTCACTCTCATCCATTTCTCAAGCTAACTTTTAAGATAATAAATTAAACCAGTCATCCCCATTTCTTCATCTACTATTTACCACCAGCCTATCGTTACCAGGCTCTGATCCAGGACTCAATGCCCCCAACCCTGTCCTCCAGTGAGACTGCTCTTACTATCCCAAACAAATGACCACTGACCTGTCAAATCCAGTGAACATAGACTCATCTCCAACTCACAGTGCCTGTCTGCTGTTTTTTTAACTCTGGAGATGTCTTTTTTGTCTCAAAACTTGCTACTCCTCTAGCTCCTGGGAGTGCCAACTCTCCTGGTCTTGTTTACGTTTTGTGATCAGTCCTTCTCTGCTTCTTAATGGGCTGCTCATCTTCCAATTTCCCTTTAAATATTGGGCTTCATAAGAAGACCACCCTTCAGTCTATGACTCCTCCAATTCTAACAAGTCTATGACCCCTCCCTGGGTGGCTTCACCTACTTGCAGTTTTCAAACCCACACATAGGTTGATGTCTCCTAAATCTGCATCTCTAGTCCAGACCTCTTCCCTGCCATTATTAAATGTGATTAAGACTTACAAGGCCACAGAAACACATTTCTAATAGCACTTTAAAAGCTGTTTACATAGTTGTACCATCAGTATTAGAAGCATGGCAGGGCCGGCCCGGTGGCGCACTGCTACAGTGCTCCGCTTGGGAGTGCGGCGGCGCTCCTGCCGAGGGTTCGGATCCCACATACAGACCGGTTCCCGTTCACTGGCTGAGCGAGGTGCGGGCGCAACACCGAGGGTTGCGGTCCCATTGCCGGTCCTGGTCCGGTACGGGCGCGACACTGAGGGTTGCAATCTGTCGCCGGACAGGAAAAAAGAAGCATGGCAGAATAAAGACTACCCTTGTCTAAAATGAGGAAGCAACTCTAACACGGACCCATAGGCCTCACTGGATAATCAGGGCGCGTCCAACATTGGAAGGCAAAATAAGAAGGAAGACTATGCGCAAGGAAAGTCAAATATCCAATATGTTGCAATCTTTGGGCAGAAATTAGAGGTGGTGAGAGTTTAAAGATCAGTTATTAGACTATAAGATAGGTGAGTCATTAGGAAGAGAAAGTGAAATAAATAGTACGGTGTGGTAAATGTTTCCTTTGGACACTTGAAAAGGAAAGGAATTCGTATCTCATGCAATGACGGTGGTACAACTTTTAAAGGTTTCTAGGTTCCTTTAATTGACGTGCTCAGTCTGAGCCTTAGTTGGGGGGCTATTCTGAAATCCTCTTGAGGGCAATCAGGAAGCAGAGCTAAAGACCACAACACAAGTTACCAGAACACTAGTATACCAGGTAGGATTCACAGGGACCCACGTGCTCCATCCTTTGTGAAAATGAATCTGTGAAGACCACTTTAACCTGCCACCAAACAAAATGACCATCAGACCCTCAGAATGGCCAAATAGTCAGAAATTTTAGAAAGCTATTTGTTTAACTAAGGAAAATGTTGAGTTGTTCATTTTCATTAATTGCTGGTATTACTGTGGGTCCCTAAGGGAAATTTTCCCCTTGGTGGAATCCGGGCTCGCAAAGCAAATGTTATCAGGTGAAATGACTTTTTCTCTTTACTTAATAAATTGTCTCCTTCTATAAGCTGCAGCCTATAGATATTACAATATAATAAAGTTGACAAAAATATGTTGCAGTAATATAAATATTTTTAGGCACAGATGTTAGGTTTGAATTGCAAGCGTATGATTGACTTTTGTAAGCTAAGATAGAAAGGTTGGTGGGTTGTTTTCATCGAGGAGCTGTGTGGCTCATGATAAACTGGTCACTCTCAGTAAGAGGCAGGACTACATCCATTAGCCCCGTAATTGAGGGAGGGCTTTGGTTCTCTTTCTGGGGCAGCCTGTGGGATGATGTACACTCTGGTTCCTGCTGTCCTGTCACTTGCTCTTCCTGAGGCATGCCGGCTGTTGGCTGAAGCCACCATGCTGTCCTTCCTGCCCTGTCAGCACATGCCACCCTCTGTCCAGCATGGGGGGAACTGCGATGCCAGCTGGGGAGCCTCCCGTTTTCCCCAAGAAGGTCTCAGTGTGGCAACAGGCAGCACTAGGACTAGCTTTTGTTTTCCCACATCTGGGGTGGCTGTATTCTTTGGCAGGGAACTAACTTCATTCAAGGACAGAAGAATCTTTTTGCAGCTCTACTTTTAGTGGTGTTACTGAATATTACTAATCTTTAGTTATTATTTTTTTTTTTCCTTTTTTTTTTTTTGTCTTTTTTTTTTTCATGACCGGTAACGGGATCGCAACCCTCGGTGTCGCGCCCGCACCGCACTCAAC
>NW_007730816.1:31182-36605 GCF_000696425.1 Galeopterus variegatus | reverse complement strand
ACCCATTCTGTCTTAGGTTGCGCTTTCATTGCTTTACATGCGTAAATCTCGCCTCTACATCTAGATCTTAAATTCCTTAAGGACTATCAAGACAGCTGGGTACACAAAACCTAATAAATATTGTTGTTAAACTGAGTTGAAAATATACAGGTGTTGGAGTGAGCAGGACTGAAGTTATGTATGGACCTAAAACTGCCTGGGCTGCAGGGCAAAGGGGAGTTAGATATTAAAAAGGGCAGTTTTTTTTTCTTCACTCTCTCCTCCTGCCCTCTGACTTCCTTATCTTCTTGCTAAATAAGAAAACAAGGCTGAGAAGCTAATAGGCCTTTTGCAAAGCTAACAATTCTTTCTTTGAGGTTCGTAGGATTTTGAGAAGTGATCAAGGCCAAATGACTAGAAGCTGATCTTGGGCACCAGCCAAGTAAACAGAGCTCTGCTAAGCGAAACTATGCAAAAGACTTTGCAGGGGAGTTGATTTTACTCTGGAGCAAATCAAAATCTTACAGGGTCCTGAGATAACAGCGAAGATGAGAACAGAAACCAGACGAGGCCGTGGCAAGACCTCGTACCTGACTCCTCGCCCTGAAGCCCTCATTGCTCACGTGCCCCGCCCTCCTGCTTTTTATTTTCCCACGTTCCAGTCCCTCAGCTCCCTCTTTAAAACCCCCCTCCGTTAACCTGAGTCTTTGAGATGGCTTTAGCCTGGCCATTCTCCTTTGGGTTTACTGGAGAGAAGGGTGAGTCCAGCATCTCTCCTCAGGCCACTGTGTTCATGAATAAAAGCTGACTTCCATTTTCACCAGCATTTGACTTTTGGGTGGTCTGCTTTTGTCTGGGGGCAGGCAGCTAGACCTGGAGTTCGGTTTCAATTTTGCGGAGCCTCAGCCAGGAGCTGAGTGTGTCCTGTAACACAGGTGCTACATTATCACTAGGTACTACAAATCAAGTCTTAAATGATGGGCAAGACTTCGGAATTCATTTTGGAGAAGAATATTCTCCTTTACTCCTTAAGGGAGCACATGTCTGCTTGTTAATTTCTGTTTTAAAGTTAAAATTAGGGGCTGGCCCGGTGGCGCACTGCTACAGTGCGCTGCTTGGGAAGCGCGGTGGCACTCCCGCCGAGGGTTCGGATCCCACATACAGACCGGCCGCTCACTGGCTGAGCGTGGTGCGGGTGCAACACCGAGGGTTGCGATCCCGTTGCCGGTCACGAAAAAAGGAAAAAAAAAAAAAAAGTTAAAATTAAATGTCCCATCTCTGTAAATGTAAAGGAGTAGTTATTTTAAAAAGGCACCTTAAAAAAGATCAAAGGATAACATGAGTTTCTGAAAGACATTTTATCTCATAAACAAATATACTAGCTTTTCTCACAGTGGAATTTAAGATAAAGTACTCAGAGATTATATACTTATTTATTTCATCATTTTTGTAAAGGGGGCTGTTTCCATTCCCACGCACACTGCACCCTGGCTTGCCAGCCTTGGTGGAGCTGGAAGCTTTGAGAGTGCATGGAAAGGAGGGCTGCTTAACTGCAATCCAGGTCCTGTCCACAGTCTTTCAAGAAGGCAGAGCTGCAAATAAAATCTAAATCTTTGCACTGGNGAGCGGACCAGTCTCTATATGGGATCCGAACCCTCGGTGGGAGCGCCGCTGCACTCCCAAGTGCCACACTCCACCGAGTGCGCCACCGGGCCGGCCCTTTAGTTATTATTTTTGTTTTTTGCCGCTTCTTTCATAAAAAGTACTGTACCGTTGTTTAAATTTCTATTTCCATAGTCTTTGTTGAGGCCGGGTATCTTTCCATCTGTTAAATCACTTGTTTCTTATGGGATTTGCCAGTTTCTGTGTTCATTGTTCTTTAATTTTTTTTTCAATAACTTGAATAGTTCTCTGTGTTTCAAGTGTATGTAACTCCTGTTGTTTGCAACTGTTGCATTTAACTTTATGCTCTCTTCTCCCTGTTAGAACATTTTTATGAAGTCAGATTTGTTAACTTTTATTGGCTTTTGAATATCATATCATGCTTTGGAAGAACTCTCCCATCCCAAGATCATGCAGATATATTTCTGTATTATCTTCCAGTATTTTTAATTTTTATATCCACATTCTTACCTGGAATTTATCTTTTTCTTCTTAAACATAAAATTATGAATGGCATTGTCTTTTATATGAGTTTTCTTATTAATGCATATCTTTTAAGCCAATAAGAAAGTGATGGCTTTTCAAAAAAGAAAAAAGAAGCAGTGTTAGTTGTTAACTGGAACACCTGTGCTTCTGGAACTGCGTGCCTATGAGCTGAGCACTATTCTCTTGCAGAGACGGCCTATAATTGAAGCACAGATGATGATTCAACAGAATAAAGAACAATTAAAGGGTGGGAAGAGGAGTGGGAATACCTGGAGGCTTATCTTGGCTCTGACATAACAAACAGGGGAACAGGGGGATCGTGGCTCAGATATTCCTCTCTCGAGCCCCAGTTTCCTTATCTCCATAATGGGAAACTTGAAAGGAGTTTAAATCCAAAATTCTACAGTTTCATGAATTTGGAAAAATCAAAAACTAATTAGCCTGAGAATCTGAGTTAAATGCGATTAAAAACATATGCAATAAATTTCTAACGAATAGTTTATACATATTTGTAATATAGAATAAATGGAGAAGATTTTGAAAATGCCAATAGCCTGGTTTTTCCAGGCCGTGACAAGATTTTTTTTTTTCCTCTCACAAATCAGTCACCTGATGGTTTGAGGTTTAAGTGTGGAATGACTCAACACTAGACATTCTGGTTGTGTCAGTAGGAGTAGAGGTGTGTCTATATAATCATTTATCCTCTGTTTTTTCATTCTTAAAGATCAATCTGAAATGCAAAGCCAGGCCTGTTATGTTTAGAATTGCTGTGTCACAGTAATGGCAGCTTGCTGGAGCCTCACTAGGAACAAGGTCTGAGGAGATTAAAAAAAAAGTGTTCCTGGTGTTTATGATGACACACCTAGATGAATTTTCAAAAAACTCTGCCATCTGCCAAAGATCAGGTGAGGTCAGATCACCTTC
Organism: Galeopterus variegatus; assembly: GCF_000696425.1. Taxonomy (NCBI): domain Eukaryota; kingdom Metazoa; phylum Chordata; class Mammalia; order Dermoptera; family Cynocephalidae; genus Galeopterus; species Galeopterus variegatus. The sequence continues at coordinate 33,554 of NW_007730816.1, read as the reverse complement.
CCATCATACCGTGGTGATTAGGGAGAGACAGGTGACATGGAAGGCTTTGGAGACTAGAGTCCTTGATGGATTCAACGCCTGGACAGCCCTTCCAAATCCATTGTACATTCCCAACTTGTCCCCCAGCACTTCCAAAATAAGTGGTATAAGTGCATGGGTACCCACGTCGAGTTCAATTATTTGAATTATTCTCAGTTACAAGTTTCTAAGATCCAATTCGGCAGTAAAAAAAAAAAAAAATGCTGAGTGCTAGTATGTGAATGTTCTGAGTCCAGTGTTTGGTGGGGGATCCTGCAAATAAGCCAGGTGGACAAGCCTTGTGCCCTCAGGTTGTTAGTCCAGTGAGGAAGGGCAGCATTCTCCAGATGGACCTAGCAAAGAAAGGGTAAGTTCTATCAGGCTCCTGTAGCACAGAAGACCAGGATTAATTGGGCAAAAACTTTCAATGTCCTGCTTGCTACCTACTCTCCTAGAAGTGGCTATCTGAAAGGCCCATAGGCCACAGAAGGCCATAGGTCAAAAGTACTCAAAAGACAAATGAGGTAGCACCTCTCCTCATCTCCTCGGGAGTCTGCCCCTCCTTTCTCTCTCTGTCTGGCTCTATTTTTGTCCTTTGCCTACTGAATACCTTGAGATGGAGCAAACAGACTAAATGGCCACAGTTTAATATCTCTATCCTGGAGGTGATCCGCATGGTTCTAGATCACATGGCATGAATAGACAACAGAATGTGATTTACATGAAGACAGAAATGATACGTGAAGTGGCTGCAGCACCTGGTCACCTGGACTATGTCCTTCCTCCCCCTTTCTTTGCTCCACCTGACTCATACAACTGGATGTGGTCCTGACGAAAAGAGTTCAGAGATCACTGCTCTGTGTGGCCTGGTGTATCTTTTAAAAAACAATTCAAATAGCCTTCAGTTACAAAATAGCTTACATTGATTAAGCATCTACTATGTGCCAGACACCAAGTGTCTTACATATTTTAATTCATTTAACCATCATGGTAAACCTTTTGTTATCTACATTCCAGATGAGGAAACNTTGGGTGGTCTGCTTTTGTCTGGGGGCAGGCAGCTAGACCTGGAGTTCGGTTTCAATTTTGTGGAGCCTCAGCCAGGAGCTGAGTGTGTCCTGTAACACAGGGGCTACATTATCACTAGGTACTAAAAATCAAGTCTTAAATGATGGACAAGACTTCGGAATTCATTTTGGAGAAGAATACTCTCCTTTACTCCTTAAGGGAGCACATGTCTGCTTGTTAATTTCTGTTTTAAAGTTAAAATTAAATGGTCCATCTTTGTAAATGTAAAGGAGTAGTTATTTTTAAAAGGCACCTTAAAAAAGATCAAAGGATAACATGAGTTTCTGAAAGACATTTTATCTCATAAACAAATATACTAGCTTTTCTCACAGTGGAATTTAAGATAAAGTACTCAGAGATTATATACTTATTTATTTCATCATTTTTGTAAAGGGGGCTGTTTCCATTCCCACGCACACTGCACCCTGGCTTGCCAGCCTTGGTGGAGCTGGAAGCTTTGAGAGTGCATGGAAAGGAGGGCTGCTTAACTGCAATCCAGGTCCTGTCCACAGTCTTTCAAGAAGGCAGAGCTGCAAATAAAATCTAAATCTTTGCACTGGAACTATCAATGATCACCTTCTATTGTTAATAAATACAGAATGCAGGTTTTAATTCTTGGAACGTAGGTGTGATATGTGACAAAATGCATGCAGATTATCAGCAGTGTCTTGCTCTTAAATAGTGCTCTTCACATAACTGGCCCTCAATTTGGAGGCTAGTAAACACACAACGTTAATGAATGACTAGTGATGGATGGCTGTGGGAGAACAAGAGCGAAAAGGCTATAAAGGCACCTTCTGTTTTGTAAAACTCCCCATTGAAACAGGTGGGGCCAAGAGTGATGGAGCATTCCATACTGAAAGGGAATCCAGGCTGGTGGTGAGGAGTCCTGGCTCACCTGTGGGCAAGCAAGAGGTGGGGCTGCAGGCAAGGAGAGAGACAGAAAAGATCAAACGACAAGCTAGTGGCAGAGAAAGCACAGACACATCCAGGAAGGCCTAAAGAGAACTGTCATCATCCTTTCTGGGCAAGCTGCTATGATTTGGAAGTGGTCTATCCCCAACAAAACTGATGTTGAAATTTAATCCCCAGTGTGGTAGTGGTGGGAGGTGGGGCCCAGGGGAGGTGTTTGGGTCCTGGGTGGATTCTTCACGGATAGATTAATACCCTCCTTCCAGGGTGAGTGAGTTCTCTCTCTATTGTTTCCCTTGAGAGCTCTTTGTATTGGATAAGAAAAATGTGGTATATATACACAATGGAATACTACTCAGCCATAAAAAAGAATG
>NW_007730816.1:16563-30536 GCF_000696425.1 Galeopterus variegatus | reverse complement strand
TAAGAAAAATGTGGTATATATACACAATGGAATACTACTCAGCCATAAAAAAGAATGAAATCCTGGCATTCGCAGCAGCATGGAAGAACTTGGAGAAAATTATGTTGAATAAAATAAGCCAGGCACAAAAAGAGGAATACCACATGTTCTCACTCGTACGTGGGAAGCAAATAATAATAATAATAATAATAATAATTTGAAGTTTAGAAGTAAAGAGTAGAGGCAGGAAGGGGGAGGGGCATAAGGAGAGGCTGGTTAATGGACACAAAATTACAACTGGATAGGAAAAACAAGTTCTAGAGGGTACAGTAGTGCTAGGCATCTATAGTTAACAATAACTTATTGTATGCTGAAAAATGGCTAAAAGACAGGAGCTTAAATATTCTCATCACAAGAAACAATAAATTTTCGTGATGATGAATCTGCTAACTACCCTGATTTGATCACTACACATTGTATATATGTATTGAAATATAACTCTCTACCCCATAAATATGTACAATCAATACGTTTCAATTAAATTTTTTGAAAAGAGCTGGTCCCTTCCCTCCCTCTCCCTTGCTTTCTCACCTGCCATGTGACTTCGTTGCATTTGGCAGCTCCCCTTCCATTTTCTGCCAAGAGTGGAAGCAGCCTGAGGTCCTCACCAGATGCACTACCCAATTTTGAACTTTCCAGCCACCAGAATCACTAAACCAAATAAACCTCTTTTCTTTATAAAATACCCCATCTCAGGTATTCTTTTGTAGCAACACTAAATGGACTAAGACACAAGTCATATTCAGGTTTTCTTAGCTTAAAAATGAGGAGATTAGATTATGTCCTAGTTTGATAGCAACTCATAGAAACTAACTCTGGCTATTGCAAAAGCAAGAATATACTGGAAGAATGCTGGAGTGTGTAGAATCTAAAGAAGGGTGGAAAATCCAGGTCTTGGAAAAAATGGGGGCCAGGAAGCTCAGTAGCTGACTTTGTGGATTTTCTTCCTAGAACGTTGCTATGCACAAGATTCAGCTCCTGGCCCCTCTCTCCCCACAAAGCTCTGTGTCTCTCAAATTTCCAATTTCTGAAAGGCACTCCGGTTAGTTCAGGTTGGACCAGCTGTTTGGATCCTGGAGAATCAACGTAGCTGTTGGGGCTCACCCTGTGTTTTGAGAACTGGGCTGGAGCGTGGCAATTTCCAGAGAAAGGCAGACAGATGAGAGCTGGGTACCCAAGCCAATATTTCTCATTTTTACAAAGGGTCTTGGCTTGGAGAGGCTCTGCCTATTCTAGGTAGTGGGGAGAGCATGCCCAGAGGTGCAGAGTGTGAATAAGTCACGTTCTGGGGAGAATGGCCACTTTGCTTGACTAGCCCAAAAAATTAAAGCCAGAGATTAAAGAGCAGTCACTAGGAGAAATAACTTGTCAAGGGCTTGTCGTCGAGAGAGAGCCTAGAGGAGAGGGAGGCAGCGTGCGATGGAGAGGGCATTGTAGTGGGGCCAGGGAGCCCGGATTCTGCCGCAAGTTAGCAGTTTCTCCTTGTAATCAAGTTCTCTTCGCTTTAGTGTAGTCGCCTGTAAAAATAGTCTGTGATTCTACCACTGGCAATTGTGTTTCATTTATTCATTCCAAAAATATTTGTTGAGTAACTACTATGTGCCAGGCAGAGCTCTAAGTGCTGAAGATTCAGCATGGACCAAACAAGGTTCTTTTCCTCATGCAGCTACGTTCCTAATCGATAAAGTTAACAATCAAAACAACATTTGATTCAGGTACACGATGACAGTAGGTCTTGTCTTGCTTTCTTACTCCTACCTTTCCTGTACACGCTTCCTTTCCCAGGGCCTCCTCTTGGGGCTACACTGTCCCCTAGATAGCTGTTCCCCGGCCATATCACATGGCATTGTCATCATCAGAAAACATTTGCCAAACTCTTAAGTTGAAGTGGTCGAAGAGTCGCAATAAATAGCACCACTCTTTCTTTGCCACATCTGAACCAATTAAGGAATAAGACAAGAGTAAGAAGGCGTATGGGGGACCTAAATGGCTCCTTTATTGCTGATCAATGCGAGGGCACAGTTTATGTCATTCTGACACTGAGCCCCAGAATTAGACTGACATTCCCACTGGGTCAGTTCAGGCTCTCCCCTGCAGCGGCCTTCCCTGTATGCTTCCCTGATGGAGATGATGCCAGAGGAGAGGATCTGGGGAGGCCCGATAGTCAGCTTCAACCCACCCCGTCCTCTTAGCAGGTTCTTGACTGTCAAGGAAAGAATTCAAGAGCAGAGTCACAGTAGAAAGTGAGAACAGGTTTAATGCAACAAATAAGATATACCGATGTCACAGAGAAAGTGCAGCCTAGCTCCAGAGACTGAGCAGGGCCCACACCAAGTTTAATACAAACGTAAGAAATACATGAAGTTCAGTACAGACTGCAGGCTGGCTCTAGAGAGTGAGCAGCTGCTTGCTGAAAGTAAGTTTGATACAAAAAGAAAGAAACACACACTCCACAGGCAGAGGGCCCACTAGGTCTAGGAGAGTGAACGACAGCCCTGACCTCTGCTGGGATTCAGCTTTTATAGTTTTGCTATCTCATACATAGTCATGCTATCTAATGAATAAAAGAAACACACACTCCACAGGCAGAGGGCCCACTAGGTCTAGGAGAGTGAACAACAGCCCTGACTTCTGCTGGGATTCAGCTTTTATAGTTTTGCTATCTCATACATAGTCATGCTATCTAATGAATATTCAATGAAGGGGTGGTTCCCAGTTATGTAACATAGTCTTGCACATGCTCAGTTGGTGTCTTTTGGAGCATGCTCATTGGTCAAATTCTATCACATGCACTGAACATATTCAAGAATATTCTGTGCTCTTTAGTAACCCTAATGGAAGGTCATTCAAAGGATAAACTCCCTTCCCTGGGGCATGCTGGGTCGCTGGGGTCATATGAGCCCATATAAATTCCTTTTACCGAGCACGCTGAGCTACCAGATGTGCATAAGTCCTCCCCTTGCAGTCCCAGTCGCCCACTGTTGGTGCTAAAAATAGGTCCAATAAGGAACAGTAACTCTCCTCTAGGGGAAGGTCTAAAGGAGGGACCTGAGACCTTGGCAAAGTGGCTTGAAACCCAGACATGTGTCCTGAAACCTGATGCCCCAGGGAAACTGAGCACCTCCTATCTCAGAGGTGCAGAGAGAAGGCATGCTTCCTGCAGGCAGCTGGTTCCTAAGAAGAAGAGAAAGCCTGGCTGGTGCATGTCCAGTTCCTCTTCCCAATTGACTATCAGTAAGTCACTTTTCCACCATGAACTTATTTGCTCTTGTATATTATTATCTTATTGCTGAATCCTTTGCTACATGAAAGAAGGAAGAAAGTTTTGTCCCACTTCCCCAACAGAAACAAGGCAGAAACAGTGACCCCCACCCCCGCATCAAACAACTTCCTGTGTAACACTGTTAAGCTCCCCCAACTGCAGGAAGTCCAGGGTTCCCTTGTTTAACAATTTAATAACTAGCGCCAACGCACCCCACTTTGGCAATGCCCCCCACTTCCCGGGATAATATTGTTGTAAGTCCTGAGGTCTATGGTAAGCTTTTCACCAAAAAGTTGGAAATAGGAAGACTGCTCCCATAAGAGATGAGACACAGGTATGTCACATGAAGGACACATCTACTTGCCTTTCTCTGGAAATTGCCGTCCTCCAGCCCCATTCCCACCCAAAATACAAAGTGGGCCCCAACTGCTGTGTTTGTGCTTTAAGATACGACTGACTAACATAACATAACTAACTTCCAGACCAGCAGTATTTGACTGATGAAGTGGCTAGACCTGCACTGTCCAATATGGAGGCCACATGTGGCTATTTAAATTTAAATTAACTAAAATTAACTAAAATTAAAAATTCTGTTTCCCAGTATCACTAGTCACAACGTCAAGTGTCAATAGCACAGTGTGGTTAGTGGCTACTGTGCTGGGCAGTACAGATAAGGACATTTCCATCATCACAGAAAGCTCTACTGGACGGCACTGGTTCAGAAAAGCGCCAGTTAGTTGGGAGAAGAGTAAGTTACTTCATTAATCTTTGACGTACAGACGATGGAGAGCCCTCAAGTCAAAACTTGGCGGTGACTGGCATCATCAGTCTGGGTCCTGGTAGAAAACAGATGACACACTTAAAGGGTTAGTTTAAGAAAGTTTAATGAAGAGATTATTTACAAAGGTGTGGAGAGGGCTAAGGGAACCGGCAGGAGATGGTGAAGCATCTGGGGACTTTGCACAGTGGGGAGCTAGCGCCACCCACAGGCCTGGAGAGAGAATGACGTCCCTGGACCTGGCCAGAGCTTGGCTGTAGAGGAGAGCAGCCACTGCTGAAGTGATGGTCCTGCAGTGGGCAGTTTGGGGAAGCCCTTCCTCTTTCTCTTCCCATCCATCAACTGTCCTGCCAATGCCTCCCACTGGCATCTAACTGGAAGTTGAGGGGTGGAGAACCCAGAGATGCAGGCTGTACCTGCCAGCCTCCTGGGGCACAGAGCAGGACAGAGAAAGATGGAGAATGGAGGCAGAGGGCAAAGGCGAGGGACCAGCTCTGTTCCACATGCTGTCTGGGGCAGAGGGACACTTGACCTGGGCTGAGTGTGGTGCACCTTTTGGGTGGGTGTCCATCACGCAAAGATGGACAGCCTGGAGGCTTGATGCTAACAACAGTTTGGCTTCCCATGTGGGTCTAGTTAATGAAGAGAATATTCTCAGCACGTGGTGATCTCGCTTGTTCATGGGATAGTTTTCTCTCTCACTGTAAATGAATACATGGGCAGTTTGAAAAGTGTCTTTGAGCCTGCAAGGCCAAAGACCACCCTCCTTTGTTCAGAGTAAACTTACCAAAGTGATGAGCACTACTCTGTGAAACTTTGGGGAAATGCCCAGCTGGCCATGCTTTAATGAGAGCTCCAAAACATCACCACGGGCTTAAGGACAAAGATTTTAAGTCCTGCAAATGATATCTGCCTCATGGAGTTGCAGAGGGTGTTCATGTGTATGACTTACAGAAAGTACCCGGCACAGTGCGAGGAACACAGGAGGCAGTTTGTTCATTCATCTGATAAATATTCAGGAATGCGTATCACATTTTGGCCACTGATCTAGGCTCCGCGGCAGCAAGACAGACAAAATTTCCTGCCCTTGTGGAGCTTTTATTGTAGCGGAGAAGCAGGATAAGTAGCAATGTGGATAAGTGACATATTATGTTAGACAGTAGTAAGGGCTGACGACAGAAATAAAGCAGGAACTAGATCAGGAAGGGAGGGTGCTAATGTAGATAGGATGGCCTTCGTCAGAAACGTGGGCAAAAGCCTAGAGGAAATGAGAGACCCAGCCCGATGGACATCTGGGGCAGAACATTTCAGACAGAGGCGCTTAGGTGGGAGAGCGCCCCACACGCTCGGGCAACAGACAGGTGGCCAGAGCGAGTGAGCAGAGGAGGAGAAGGCAGAACTAGACCAGCCGAGGCCAGAGAGCTGACGTGGGGGCTGAGAGGAAGATCAGGAAGGACTTTCAATCAATACACTTTAATGGCTTTCCTACTCTGCAGCCTTAAATTGTTCACATTGTCTTCTCACACTGTTATTGAATTCTTTTGTTCTTATGTGCATGTTCTGTTTCATCTCTCTGAGTTGCTCATTCTGAAAAGCAGGGATGATGTCATATATATATATTATTTTTTTTTAGCTTGCCTTAGCTAGCATAGGGCCTTACACCAAGTTGATTCTGAACAGATGCCGATTGACCGATGCAAAAATTCCCATTTGGTCTTCAATTTGCAGCAAAAACCTCCAGTGATGTCCCTGTCCCATCATCATGTGAACTGTTGGAAAAGAGAACACAGCTTTCTAATTTGACAGCAGAATGAAATAACCTTAGCTTATCTGCATAGTAATGAAAACTCAGGCCATACCCTTCAGGAATAATATCTTACTTCATCATTCAAGCAATGAAAAACAGAATAAGTTCAGTGTCTGTTTAAGCTTTCAAATAATCTCTTGACCAAGACCAAAGCCATATTCGGCAGCCTAACAAGAGGGGCTGAATGTGTCAGTCAAGGGCCAAGACGGATGGGCCCCGAGCTGGCAGGCAGCGGCACAGCTCAGCGTGCAGAGCAGCCTGAGTCACTGTGCTCATGCATCACCCATCTCTTCCAAAGAAATGACAGCCTGAGTACCATGCTGTGCTAACAGACTTGATTGAAATTTCTCAGATAAATCAAAATGAACAAGATGTGTTTGCACCTGAATCGAAATGAGGTTTCCCAGTACCTCAAATAGAAAGCAGGAATACTAGGCCAAACCAAAACTCAATGTATTTTATAGTGGTTCTGTTATGTCTTACGTGTCCTGTGGTCCACAGGGCAGCCTGTCCTCCTCAGTATGTCTTTTTTACTTTGGTGTCACTCCCAGACCTACAGTTTCCTTCTTTTCTCTTCTGTTAGAATTTCCTTCTCCTTCATCTTGTAGAACTCTGGACATCATTTTTTCATCTCTTGATTTACCTTCATATCCCCACTTTCATATGCCCATTTCCCCACAAATCTCCCCCACCAGATGCTTGGCCCCCCGTGCAGGAGGGCACCATGTGTGAGAGATCTAACCACCCACCCCTGTCCCAGGACACCTTTGACACTGCTGGGCATAGAGTGGATTCTGATTGTTGTTGCTGTTCTTTTAACCTGGCTGTATTTTTTTTTTTTTTTTTGTCTTTTGTCTTTTTCCGTGTCCGGCAACGGATCGCAACCCTCAGTGTTGCCCCCGTACCGGCCCGGGGACCGGCAACGGGATTGCAACCCTCGGTGTTGCTCCCGCGCCTCGCTCAGCCAGTGAGCGGGAACCGGTCCGTATGTGGGATCCGAACCCTCGGACGGGAGCGCTGCCGCGCTTCCCAGGCGGCGCACTATCCAGTGCGCCACCGGGCCGGCCCTAACCTGGCTGTATTTTTTTTTTTTTTTGTCTTTTGTCTTTTTCCGTGTCCGGCAACGGATCGCAACCCTCAGTGTTGCCCCCGTACCGGCCCGGGGACCGGCAACGGGATTGCAACCCTCGGTGTTGCTCCCGCGCCTCGCTCAGCCAGTGAGCGGGAACCGGTCCGTATGTGGGATCCGAACCCTCGGACGGGAGCGCTGCCGCGCTTCCCAAGCGGCGCACTATCCAGTGCGCCACCGGGCCGGCCCTAACCTGGCTGTATTATTTATGTAGATAATCATCTTGTTCCAACAGGAATTTTAGATGGCTTCTAGGAATACACATAATTCATTAGGATATTGAACCAATGTCCCACGGGGGACATTATAGTGAGGGCCTAAAAACACTGGTCTTTGTCCCATTTATTTACTTCTTCTTTGGATCCTTTGCACACAGTGTCCCTCATGGCCTCAGACTCCAGGAGCCAGGACCCCCAGTGAGCAAGGCCTTCCACCACATCCCCTGAGGGGAGAGTCAGTGCAGCCATGGCCTGACTTCATGTGGGTGTCCTGAGACCTGGCGTGATCGACACAGTGCTGCTTTGAGATGTAAGATTTGCTGTCATTTGATTAGTTTGGTTTCAGAGACGATATTCCAGAAATGTTTTTTTCTTCTTAGGCACTGTTTCTGCAATGAAAGAAAAAAGCTACCAGGTGACCAGTGGTATCTGGCAGGCCAAAACTTCTCGCATTTCACTGGGATGTGGTTAGTTGAGTCGGAAAGAATAAAGTACACTTTTCTAATTCAATTATGGCCTACTTTTTATTTTTACAACAGGGAAATTGCAGAACATTTAGAAAGGGGCCTACTATCCTAACTTACAAAGAATAATTCTTTTTAACATGCACTTCTGACCTTTTTACTCATTGTAACAATAGAGCCTTGTACTGTGCTTTATTCCTTAGCATGATTTCCTGTGCAGTAATTTTAATATCTGCATAATATTCCTTCTATGATTTTCATAACCATGCTCCATTAGTTAACATTTAAATTGCTTCCAATTCTTCGTCATCGTAAGTACTGCAGTGTGCATCTGTGAGCATATGGTTTTTCTTACATTTTTGATTATTTCTTTAGGATAGATTCCCAGAGATAGAATTATGGACTAAAGGGCTTTAATATTTTATGATGCTCTACACACATTGCCTACTTGCTTTCCAAAGGGTTGTTCTGATTTGCAAAGCCACCACAAATGTAGGAGATAGTCCGCTTCGTAGTGCCTCTGCCAGCCCTGGAATTGTATTAAACCTATAAATTAACTTGGGGAGAAAAAAATGTTACTTCATCCAGTCTTACAATTAAGAAATATCTATTGCTCAATTTGTTATTGCTGCAGTTGTTGCAATTTGCGGTTGTTATATACATATATGGATTATATGTATTTTATATGCATACATATATACATATATATACACATTTCATGCAAGCAATAAGAGGAGGCCTCGGGCCACAGATTCATTCCTTTCTCTGTGTTTTCTATGCACTTCTTTAGCTGCCCTCCTGTCTTCTCCCAGCCCAGCACAGCCTACTTGCCTAGTCTGCATGCACACCCACAGAGTATCTTAACACTTTACAAAGGTAATGATTAAAACACTCAGTTATTACTGAGTGGCAGGTAGCAAGTACATCCAGGCATGCAGAAAGCTCTGTGCTAGAGCCCGAGGAACTGCTCTCACAGGTGAGTTGATGGGGTCATGTGCACCCTGGAATCAGATGCACAGGGCTGCAGACTCCCAGTCCACTGGCTGGGGGTGAGAACGGCAGAGCATCCTTAATCAGGGTGGCACATAGTACCTGAACAGAGTCTCGGTCCTCTAACTGTGTGTGTGTGTGTGCACATGTGTCTGTGCCTGGTGCATGAGTGTGAACTGATGAGAGCTGGGCTCCCAGCACTGTTCTTTGGCACCATTCTCTGGTCTTAGGCGATGACTGTACACTGTTTGCAGATGGCACTTCACTGCTCCATCGCCACATGATATGAGAGGTAAAGTTTGTAAAGCTTCAACACCTGCCCTCACTTCCCTTTCAAAGTGTCCTGCCTCATCCCTCTTGCTCACAGCCAGGGGTAAATGTACCACCTGCACCTGGCCTGGTCCCAAGGTCTGAGCTGTAGAATCTCAGAGCTGAAAGGCATCTTGAAAGTCACCTGGTCCAACCCTTTCCTTTTGCATAGATGAGAAAACTGAGGTTGAGAAAAGGAAAGTGACTTGACTTGGTTTGTGGCAAAACCGGAGCTAGAACCAAGGCATCCAGGGAGAAAGAACTTGGGAGACAGGGTTAAAAGAGGGCTACTGGCCCTAGCTCTGTAGGTAGTGCAGGCTTTGGGTAAATCAGTCACAGAAGCTCGATCACTTACATAGTTGTTTTAACTGTATCTGCCTATCCAAAGGGCTGTTGCAGGGACCAAATTAAACCACAGATGTGAGAGAGGGCTTTAGAAACTGCAAAGCATTCTGTTAATGTAGGATTTTTCATGGCCATGGTCACTGGTGTACCAAGGGTGGGGTAACTATGTGACCAGCTTCCCATGCAGACAAGCATTGTCTGTAGAGGAAAGGACTTAAAAACAATTTAACACTGACTAAAAGTTAAATGGCTTTCTGTTATCTCTGTTCAGTTTTAAATTAGGTCAGTGATAAAATACTCTTCCCTGAAAAATTCTTTTGTAGGTCTAAATTCCAAACAATTGTGGTTACTATTGAATTTTAATACTATGTATGAAAGCTTCAACTTAGCACATTTTTGTTTCTTAACCTTTAATAAGCCTTGTACTGTACATCAGCGGTCTCCCAGTTAAGGCTGCCAGATTTATCAAATAAAAATATAGGATACCCAGTTAAATTTAAATTCCAAGTAAAAAATCAATAATTTTAGTATAAATATGCCTCATGCTTATTTGGGACATATTTATATTTTTAAAAATTGTTGTTTACCTGAAATTCACATAACCGGTGCCTGTGTTTTATCTGGCAACCGTGGCAATTACACCTGAGAATGCAGCTAAATGCGTTCATTCAATAAATTCATCATGGTTTAGATTTATATTTTTAAAAATTGTTGTTTACCTGAAATTCACATAACCGGTGCCTGTGTTTTATCTGGCAACCATGGCAATTACACCTGAGAATGCAGCTAAATGCGTTCATTCAATAAATTCATCATGGTTTAGAATAATCTGAACTTATTTGAGGCAGTTTGTGTCTCCAACACTGGTAGTAACACAAATTTGAATTTAAATAGTAGATATGAAATGAAGATAGCATAGGAATTGTAAAGACAAAGAAACAGAATGTGAGTCCTTTAATTCTCTCACTCTTCTAAGTGGCCACTTGGAGTTTTTATATGTGTTTTTAAATATAAGAATGAAGCAGAGTATGAACTGCAAGGTATAATAATTTTGTTTGGCAAGTGAAACTGTAGTTCACACGACACATGAAATATTTTACCAAATGCGATGGGTTGAATTGTAGTTCAGTTGTGGTTCTTCAGAAAGATAAGTTGAAGTCCTAACCTGCAGTAGCTTAGAATGTGACTTTATTTGGAAATAGGGTCATTGCAGATGTAATTAGTTCCACTGAGATGAGATCATATAGGACTAGGGTGGGTCCTTAATCCAATATGACCAGTGTCCTTAAAGGAAGAGGAGAGAGACACACACAGGCAGGAGAATGCCCAGTGAAAATAGACATAGAGACACTGTATGTGTGGTGACAGACGCAGGGATTGGAGTGACAATTGATTGGAGCAAGCCTAGGGATGCCAGGGACTGCCAACCATCACCAGAAGCTAGGGAGAAGCAGCGGAGGATTCCAGAACTGTCAGACAATAAATTTCCATTGTTTTAATCCATGCAGTTTCTGGTACTTTGTTACGGTGGCCCCAGGGAACTAGTACACTGAATCCAAATAATATCCTTAAAGTTAAAATGTATTCCTCTTTTTAAAAATTGCTATTTTTCCTTATTTGTTGCTTAACTTCAATATTTTTATTATATAAGTTTGTTCCCCACTTAAAAGCCCATTAATATAATTAGAATTGATCTATTGCTTTTTCCTTTTTTTGTGCTGTAATTTCATCTCATTTTTTAATTTATTTAGAAATTTTTTATTGGCATCAATATATACACATGGGATTAAATGAGAAGTTTCACTGTCTATTTCTTTCCTGGCTACTATAATTGTTTCTTTCACTTTGTAATTATAACATAATTTTATCATTTGGAGGAGGGGGTGTTAAAAATGACTCACTGAGGGTGTCAAGTATGCCCTGTACACATGTGCCCAGCTCTGCCATCTGCACATTGAATGGCTTTGAACGTGTTTCTTAATCTCCCTGAAACACAGTATCCTTACATATAAAAATGGGGCCAGTAATACCTACCTCCAAAGTTGTTAGAATTAAACGAGGTGATGCACTCACGGGCTCAGCACCACACGTGGCATAGCTAGGAGAGCAAGTGATATTAACTGCTCTTACCAGGCTGCTGCTGCTGCTTTAGTGGCTGAAGGTATGATTTATCTAGGAGTTCTGCTATACAATAGTGCATTCTTGAAGACCACATTCTTAAGATGCAGAAGGAGTGACTCTGCGGGCTGAATTTAAGCACATTTGAACACTTCTACATGGGGGAGCCTCTTTTCAGAAGGTGTACTTAAATCTCAGCCCCCTTTCAGCCACCCTGATTGTACACATAGTGGCTTCAGTACATTCAGCCCCCAAGACCCAGACAGTGCAAGAGACACCCACAGATGGACAAGAAGGAAGACGTGACCTTGAATAAACATGGTATTATGGAAGGAGGGGCATTGCCTGAAGAGGGCGCTCTCTGACCGCAGACTTCTTCCTGTGCTTCGTACAGGCAGACAGTGGAATATATAAATATATACATTGATCCTGTCAATATATAAATATATATAATTTGATCCTGCCGACAGCTCTGTGAAATCATTATCCTCACATTACAGATGAGCAAAGAGCCTGAGATGGGGTGAGGAATCTTCCCAGGGTCCTGGGGCTGGTAAGTGGCTGGGCCAGGGCACAGATGGCCTCAGAAGCCATCGCCGTCGTGAGTGGCCACACAAAAAGGAAGCATTAGAGTCGCCAGGGTCTGGCTCTCTCTGCTCACCCGTGTGCCTGGGACCAGAGGACCCATTCAGCAAATATGCACTGAATGTCTACCAGGCCGATGCAGTGAGTGGCCACACAAAAAGGAAGCATTAGAGTCGCCAGGGTCTGGCTCTCTCTGCTCACCCATGTGCCTGGGACCAGAGGACCCATTCAGCAAATATGCACTGAATGTCTACCAGGCCGATGCATGCATGAGGTGCCTGACAGGACAACAAGGAGGCAGCTGGCAAAGTGCAGACTGCCCAGGCCCCACCCTTCATCACCATTGTCCTGGGCCCTTCCAACAATTTACTTTTGGAATCTCAGTCTTTCTTCCTACTTCCTGAGCCCCTGGTCTGGTGAGCCCATGCAGGGTGAAAGCCAGCCTTTGGGACATGGTGGGAGCTGTTGCTTCTAATGAGACACCTCAAGGAGCCTCAGGGACAGAACTGGAGAGGGACAATGTACCTGCTAGAGTCTCACTGCCCATGAGCAACTTGCAAAGTGACTGCTGCTTTGGGTCTGTGGAGCTCAACCGTCCCAGCACGTCCTGTACTATCCCGGTTCCTTGGCATGTCCACCCTTGGAAGGCAGGAGAAGAGCATCGCCAGGTCCTGCCTCCTTCCCCCCATGAACACCCACCCCTCAGGCCCAATGTCACCCTCACTCTGAGAGAATCGCTTACTTTCTCAGTTACTTTCCACAACTTTATCCTCACTTTACAGATGAGCAAGCTGAGCCTCAGATGGGGTGAGGAATCTGCCCGGAGAAGGAAGAATGTATGAGGAGGGGCGATTTTAAGTCCCTTTTCCCCACGAGGAGCCCAGCGTTCAGAAAGGTTAAGTGCATCTGCCTAAGTGGCTCCAGCTGATAAACAGCAGAGCTGGGATTCGAACCCAAGTCTCCCTGACTTCAAAGCTCGTGTCCTTTATATCACCTCACACTGACGTTTAGAACCATTTAGGCTGAGAGTGGCAGAGGAGGAAAATAAAAGCAATTATACATTGATCTGACTTAAAGTTGATTTCAGCAGTCTGCCCTGGCCTTCTCTTTCAAGACTACAATTGCTGGAGCGATGGGACTGAATATCCTAAGTTGTTGCGCCATGCTGAAGAACCCGAGGAACCTTCCAGCTCCTTCTAGACAAACAATGTGGCCCGGTCTGAAAGGCAGAGGAAGCTAGAGAGACGACAGGGACTTGGAAGGGATCTCAGCCCCTGACTCTCTTTCTAAGTTACACTTCCTCTGTGAGACATTTAAATACTCGTTGAAGAACCTTAGACTTTCCTGGCGTGCAATTGAGAGCCAAAGATCCTTTGTTTTGAAAAATTCTAACATTTCTTCTTCCCCAAACCCCTTCGTTCTCAATGGCATTATCGGCCTTGTCTTTAGTAAGGTTGTTACTGTTTTGTAGTTTGGAAATCTGTGCTATTGAAAAGAGTAAACAGAATGAGTGACTTTCTAGCTGTGGAGTGAGGAAGTAAAACACTTTCACTTTGTACAGCTAGGTTTTATGTTCCAACACTGACACCTACACACGGCACCACCACTGCCAAAATGTCCTTGCTGTGGGTGACGATCACGGTGATGGTGGTGCCCAGTGGCCTGAGGCCCCACACCAGGGCCTGCAGCAACATCTACTTAGGTTCATAGAACTGAAAAATTGCAGATCAAAATACGCAGGATCTTTCTCTGTGTTTTATGTAAGGTTTCTGGCTTATCTCAAGATTAAAATTTTCCTAGGTGTAAAATAGCTGTCACCAGGCCACGTCCCTGAAATAGTGCCTTTTCAACTTGTTAGAGCTTCATTTTTGCTCCTAGCTGGAGTAGTTCCTAGGGCCGTATAACTTCCTTGTAGTTATTTATTTATTT
>NW_007730816.1:1801-15993 GCF_000696425.1 Galeopterus variegatus | reverse complement strand
ACCCTCGGCGGGAGCACCACCACGCTCCCAAGTGGCGCACTGTAGCAGTGCACCACCGGGCTGCCCCCCTTGTAGTTATTTTAAGCAAGACTTACTGAGTGGACAGCTGATTTGATTGGCTTAGAGCCTGCTGTTGGCATATATATAACTTATTCATTGTGGCCAGGTCCGTGGATTCTAATATCTGGCTTTTGCTGTTTTTGTTTAATGCGCATATATTTTTTATATAATATTGGTATTGCTATTTCTAGGTATCCCATAAAGGTGCCCAGCTGTGCACCAGCTTTAGAGAGAGAATGTGCAGGACACTAACACAGTGACGGCCTAGCTGATTTACATCCATTGATTTTTACTTTCCTACCTCTCGCTCTTCATCCCTCTCATCCCCCTTTACAGACTGGCCTCTATATTCCTCCAATATTTGGGCACAAATTGGATGGCTGATGGCTTTTGAATTTTTGTGTGAGTTTCCAAGTTTCTCAGATTCACCACATTCAATTTACTAAAGTTGCATGAAATTAAACGTTCTTCCAGCAGGCGGCACTGTAGGCCTGGAGGCTCTGGAAGCCGCTGGCTCCAGAACGACCCGCAAGTCCTCTGCAGGCTGCAGTCAGAAAGGAATCTCCACTTTCTAGGTTTGCTTAAGGACAGAGTTGCATGCCCAGGATTTCATCCTGGAATCCAACAGTGTTGTCATATGATCCTTTTGCAGACAAGACCTTCAGTTGAGGCCCTGCAGGAAATTGGTGAATACACCCTTCCTAAGCATTGAGATCTGGAGCAATAAGGATGGGTTAGCCCAGTGCATGCATTGCAAAAAATACTGATGAGGCATCAAATGCTGGCCTCAGATATGCTGTGTTAACGGAAACTGGACTGACTAAAGGGGGGAAACAAACCAACGAACCAAGTAAACCAAACAACTTAAGTATAAATAGAGCATATGATAACATAGGGCTTCTTAACCCAAGGTACTCATCAGAATCGCCCTTAGAGCTTAAAGCAAGAAAAAATTCCTTGATCCCACTCCTAAATATTCAGATTGAATGAGTCTTGGTAGGATCTGGGAGCCTGTATTTTCTTAAGTTCCATAGATGATTCTGATGCATACACCTAGCATCCAGTAGAGTGCTGCAAAGGCCCTCTGTATTACTCTTTACCCTTCAATTTGTGTATGTAGTGGGAAGAACAGGTCGCATCTATGCAAATTTTCACATTTCTGAATCATCTGTTTTGCTCCTCTGTAAAATGGGCTGAGTTGCAGAGATGGACTAGTTCCTCAAACCCAGAGTCCAGACTTCAGCTACAATCGGATGCTCAGACCTCCCTACACCCACATATCCACCCCCCCCCAAAAGCACTGTGACTATGCTGAGTGGAGGGACACCACTGTTATTAAGATCCTTGCCTTCCTTAGTAATTGATTATAATATAGTGATGTCCTTAACAGGATTAATTTGGTGCTTTCCTAAGATTTGTAAGTAGTAGGAAATTGAGTGTCTTTCATCTTATAGTCTAAGACATAGGAAATGAGTCTGAGAACAGTGCTCATTGAGGTCACTAATTATTTAGTGATTTGGGATTCAGAGACCCCTCAAAGGAATAATTAAATCTGTTCACAGTAGGAGGAAAGTAATACATGAACATAAGTGATTTCATTTACTTTTATTGAGGGAAATGCCTAGAAGAAAGACTCCCTGAAAGAGGCACCGAGCCTCTGAATGCTCAGGGCAGACAAGACTCCCTTAAGCACCATCCAGCTGACATCTGCTCAAATATGACAGCTCACCCCTCTGCTGAAACTGGTACCTTTGTAAAGCTCTGCTAGTTCCCTACCCTTCCTCCGCTCCTCTCACCTGCCACCCTTCAAGAAGTCAAAGGCCACCTTCTCCAAGTGCCTCTGCCTCCCCACAGTGTTGTGATCCTACCTCTCATGTGCATTTACACTGTGAATATTTCTCTCTCCCTTGGACTTCCAGCTCCCTGGGGGTAGGGACTCTGACTAGCTCAAAGTAGCTGGAATGTCTGAATGAATTAATTAGTGATGCAAGATTAACACATGGGTAGGATTTTCCTTTTCTGCAGGGAATATGGTGGTCATTTAACAAGTACATCTTGCAATACCCCCCACCTCCCAATATCCCGTAAATCAGCCAAGTAGGTATTTAATTTTACCAATAATTTATTTCATCAGCTTAAACATTGCTCATACCTAAGGGTCTCTTTGAAAATGTAAACATCCCTGGGAAAGGTGGACCGTTCCCCTTGGAATAAGTGTGATTACCAAATCTTTTCTTCTCAGGCAGGAAGAATTCAGAGTGGCTTATGGAACCATGCTGAGGGAGCACAGGGTATGAAAGACAGTGTCGCTTCACCATTCTGCAGAGAACCAGCCCCTTTGCCCAGGTTCAAGGGAGAATTGCAGCTGGATTTTGAATGAGTAGAATGTCCAAGTTGGAAAAGAATCCAAACCTTTACTTCATAGAAGCAGCAGCTGAGGTCCAGGGACGGGAAGGGTCAGCGTGGGGCCTTCATGATCCATATGCAAAGCAATTTTAATAATGACGTCAACAATGCCCTTGTGCAGTCCTGCGTGCAGCTGGCAAGGCCACATTCCCCATTGCCAGAGCTTTGCTCAGCACTCAGCTGGTTGCACTTCAGAATCCTCCAGGGCTCTTTTTCCAAAACCAACAGACTGTATTTTTAACATTAACCTACGTTTTTAACAAGTGCTTGTGAGTGATATTGATGCACAGGCAGGTTTGGGAACTGCCTGTCTCTGTTATCAGGACTGTGCATATAGATCATCACAGAGGGAGTTTTTAAGTGTTCAAAAGGACCTTAAATGTAGTCTGAATCCTCTTTTTTTCCTTTTTAATTTCAGCAAAGCTATACATAACTAACCACAGTCTATTGTCTGAAACAAATACAAAGCAAAAATAAATGGACTATGTAATAAAATACAGACTTATTAATTCCATATCTCAGTATCTCCTTGATCCCTTCAATTTTCAAAGGATAAAACCAGACCAACAGAAGTCCATGATTTTTCTCAGAATTAAATAGGTGGTTTGTGACAGAGTTGGGACTGAATCCGGGCCTTTGTCACCACTTCTGCAAACACACAGGTCTGTGTAAGCTTAGGGGAAATTCTGATGGGAAAGAGACCACACTGTTCACAGTGCTGAGCGCTCAAGACTGAGATGACGGCCCTGGAGATGAGTGGATTTTCTGTCATTTAAGCCCTTCTGAACTGCTGGAATTTGTTCCAGTTATATGCAAAACAGAAGACTAGATTACCTGGAAATCCTCCTACTTCAAACCTTTTACAATGCTGTGTTGTGTATTATAAACACCCCTTTTAATGCAGAACCGAGCTTGCAGAAAAGCGGGAAATGCTCAGGTACTAAGTATGAAAGGGGTGCCTGGTCTGGTGCTGGCAACTACCCTGGGTGTTGGCCTGAGACAGGAGACGAAACTTCTGGCTCCACGAGGTGCAGAGGAATAAGTGAGCTTCCTCAGGCAAGCCGGGCCTGGAAAGCGCCAAACCCAGGAAAGGAACAGGAAATGCTTTTTTTTTCTGCTCAGGCTCTGAGTAGGAAACCTGAGAACTTGCAGGTTATGATTTATTCAAGTAGAAATTGTAGTTTATTCGTTAAAATTAGAAATCAGTAACAAAGGTGTAACTTTTTAAAAATCCCTATGTTTGGAAATTAAACACTTACTAAGTAAGCCTTAGCTTTAAGAGGAAAAAAAGTAAATTAGTAAATGCTTATAATGAGAAGAGATTGAAAACACTACATGTCAAAATGGGTGGAGCAGCTAAAGAAGTAATTTTAGGTAAAATTATAACTATGTTTAACAGGAAATTTTAAAATGTTAAAAAATTACAAGTGAACTGTTCAATGCAAGAATTTGGAAAAGAACAAAAGAACAAACACAAAGAAACATCATGAAAGGAAGCAAATTAAGGACAGAAATTAATTAGACAGAGGAGAAAAAAGGCCAAGAGAGATTAACAAAACCAGCTGCTGGTTTGTGTAAAAGATTAGTAAGAGAGATACAACAGGGGCAGAACAGAGAAGGTGAAAATATACAAAATACATAATAAAAAGGGGAAATAACTACAGGCACACACTTTAAAATGTTTTAGAGGTCATTATGAATGAATATATACTGATGAACTTGAAAACCTGCATGAATCAGATAAATTCCAAGAAAATGTAAAATGTGTAAAAATTGGTACAAAGAATTTTTTAAATTAAACAGGCTGCTAAGTACACAAGATTTTTAAATGGAATCCACAAGTTGTTCTTCTCATAGCAACACACACACACACACACACACACACACACACACACACAGTGGTAGGTGGCTTCTGAAATGGCTGTCATTTTCTCTGTCTCCTGGTATTCACGACCTAGTGGCATCCCCTCCCCAGGAATGTGGGCTGGACCTATTAAGTTGCTTCTAACAAATAGAACATGGCCACATGATTGGACATCACTGCTGACACTGGGTTACAGATAGATTGTGACTTTCATCTTGCTCTTTCTCATTCTCCTTTCTTCTCTCTCGTAGCCCTGGCTCTGGGGAAAATGTGATGCTCTGTTGTGAGTAGCCCTATGGAGAGGCCCATAGCTAAGGAACTGTCTTCTCTGGCCAACAGCCAGTGAGACCTAAGGCTTGCCAACAGCTAATGGATTGAGTGTGGAAAAGGATTTCTGAGGCCTGCCAAGAGCCACGTGAGTGACCCTGGGAGCAGATTCTCCCTCAGTAGAGTCCTGCCACGTTGATTGCCACATTGTGAGAGACCCTGAGTCAGAGGCTCCCAGCTAAGCCAGGCCTACAAAAACTGTGAGATAATAAATGTGTGTTGTTTGAAGCCGCTAAGTTTTGGGTAGTTTGTTACATAGTAGTAGATTACTGATACACATACAACAAACACCCAGTTGGTTTTACTTGTGAATTGAACTATTTTTCAATGGGTGTTTATTTCCTATCTTATAACGGTTGCTCCAAAAAATTGAGAGTGAAAGATGCCCAACTTATTTTTGCGGTTAATGTCATCATTTTATGATAATAATGATGATAAAATTAAATACACACACAGATCTTAAGTGTACAATTAGATAAGTTTTAACAAATTTATACTCCCTTGTAACCAACACAAAATCAAGATAGAACATTTTTATTACCCCAGAAAGAGCCCCCAAACCTCCTTCCAGTCAATCTCCCTTCTCATAGACAATCACAATTCTGATTCTGTTACCATAGGTTATTTTTGACTGTTCCTCCAAAGGAATCATGTAGACAATTCTTTTGTGTTTGACTTATTCTGCTCAACATAAGGTTTCTAAGATTGAGCTATGTATGTTGTGTGTACAAATAGTTTATTGTTTTTTATTGCTATAGTCCAATTTGTTTATCCAGTTTGCCTTTTGATGGACATTTGCATTGTTTTCATATTTTGGTTATGATGCATAAAGTTTCTCTAGCCATTCTTGTACAAATCTTCTTGTATGCATATTTTCATTGCTCTTGAATAAATTCCTAGCAGTGGAATGGCTGGGTTACAGGGTAGGTGTCTATTTAACTTTAACAGAAACTGCCAAAACTGTCAGTTTTTTAAAGTGGTTAAGCCATTTTACTCCTGCTAGGAAAACAGGAGAAGTTTGTTTCCTAATTCCACCAATATTTGGTGTCATCAGTCTTTTAAATTTTTGCTGTAATAGTGGATGTGAAGTGGTACCTCGTTGCGGCTATACTTTTCATTTCCTTATGACTAATGATATTTAGCATCTTTTGTGTATTTATTTGCCATCCATAAATCTGCCAATATGAAGCTATATTCGAGTTATTTTCCCATGTTTTAAATTTGGGTCATTTTCTTTTTATTGTTGGTTTATGAGCTCTTTACATATCCTGGATTCAAGTCTTTTGGCAGATATACATATCTATCTATATATATATATACTTTCAGTCTGTGGTTTGCCTTTTCATTTTCCTAATGGAAACTTAAATTTAAACATTTTTATAAGTCCAATTTATTTGTAAAGGTCAATACTTACTTATAATTCAAACTCTTTTTTTCCCATAAATTATGGGAACTTCCTTCACTTGGTAAAGGTTATATATCCAAAACCTATAGAAAGCATTATACTTAATGGAGAAACTTTGAAAAAACTCTCTTTAAGATAAAGTCTAAAATCTCCAGGATATTTCTGGCCAATAGTAGAAGGAGGAAAAGAGGAGATGTGAAGAATAAAAGGAAAGGAGAGAAATTGTTACATTTAAAGATTGTATGATCATTATCTGTCTATAAAAACCAACAGAATCAATATACTAGTTATTAAGACTAAGAAGAAAAATTGCCAAGCAATGGTCAATGTACAACAACAATAGCATTTTTATACCCTCAATACAAAACTATAAAAATATAATAAAAATAAATTGTCATTCACATAGTAACAAAACATATAAGGTGTCTGAAAATTAACCAGGTTTATTCAGGCAAGGTCCCAGTAGAAAATGGATGGTACACTCACATTTGACAATTAGAACTGAGTGAAGCAATTATTTGTCAAGGTTGGAGCAGAGTGTCAGAAGCCCCCGAGCACTAGTGAAATACCTTGGAGCTTGTAATAGCAGAGGCATTACTACCTCTAGGCTGGTGGTTTATGAAGTTTTAATTCTGCATTTTGTGGCTAATGTCATTCAAGGCGGCTTATTTCCTTGTATGCTTTGTGAGTACATATTCCTCAGAACTATATTTGTAAAAATTCTAAAATAGCAGGATTTGAAATGCGTTCCTTCAGTTTGTTTTTGACAGGTGCCTGTCAAACTGGGACTACTTTAAACTAAATTTTAACTTTTTTTCTCCATGACCAGTGTGAATTCTAGCCCCAAACCCATGTGTGAGCCATCTGTGTTAGAAATTCTGTAAGGAAAATTGTTTTCTTTCTTTCTTTTTTTTTTTCCTCTATCCACTTAGAGCTGAAGTGTACCCAGGCAAATATTCTTATCATCTCCCTCTGCACGACAGATTGTTGTTGTCGTTGCTGTTGGTTTGCTTTTGTTTTATAGTTTACCAGCTGAGGGCGTCACCATTTGAGTGGAGGTCTCCAGGGAGAGCTTTCTGACCTGGTCTTGCACCTGGGGAGGGCTCAGGCTTGCCTGTCGTGTCCAGTTGGCACAGGCCATCACAATGAGTGGACGTGCCTCCTCTTCCATGCAGCCCTTCTGGCTGCTCCAGCACACAGAGCTCTCTTCTCTGTGCTCCTTTGACAATTTGACCCTTTGCAAAGCCTGGCACTCAAATCTGGCTCCAATCCAGCAGCAAATTTTCTTCCTAGCCTTATGCATGTACAAAAGATATTGATTAAATAGTTTATTTACTTATTCAATAAACATCTGTTGAGTACCATTCTGGGGATACAATAGTGAAGATTATAGAGAAAAATTTCTGAACTCGTACGTCTCATATTCCAGTGAGAACAGACAATAAATACATTAAAAATATATAAATGAAATAATTTTCGATACTGATAAATGCTTAATAGATATAAAACTGGATAATGGGATGTACTAGTCTGTTTTCTGTAGCTTATAACAGAATACTCGAAACTGGGCAGTTTATAAAGAAACAAAATTTATTTCTTACAGTTTTGGAGGCTGGGAAGTCTGAGGTCCAGGGGGCGCATCTGGAGAGGACCTTCTTTCTGGTGGTGACTCTCTACACGTTCCCATGGCAACCAGGACATCACAGGGTGAGAATGGCAAGAGCTCTTTCATGCGATCTCCTTATAAAGCCACCAGTCCACATTCATGAAAACCCACTAAACCATACAATCTATTCATGAGGATGTAGTCATCTCTCAAAGGCCCCACCTTTCACATGCCTACCCTCTTGACACTATTATGATGGGGATCAAGTTTTCAACACATGAACTTTTGGGGAACACATGCCATAGCATAGGATAAAGAGTGACTGGACAGGAATGGGGTTACTTTAGCTAGAATATTCAGAAAAGTTCTTTCTGGGAAGATGACATTTTATATGAGTCCTAAATCATGAGGAAAAGGCAGGCATGAGATAATCTGAGGGAAAAGCTTTCCAGAGGGAAAGGAGAGCACAGGTCCTGGGGTAAGAAAGATCTTGGGGTGAAGACTAGAACGGAGGCAGGTGCAGCAGGATCCTAGTGAATAAGAGTTTGAGATAAGGATGTGAGGATTCATAGGCAGTTGCAAGCCACAGTGAGGAGTTTGGACTTTTGCAGTAATAAGATATAAAGAGTTTTAAGAAAGGGTGTGGCATGATCTGATTCATGCTTAATAAAATCTCTCTCCCTGCTATGTGGAGAATATTCAGATTGTGGCAAAAATAGAGGATCCATCCATTAAAATTTCAAAGACAGCTTCCAAGTGGCATGATGATAGGTATGCTGACTGAAGAGGGTTGGGGAATGGAGGGGACAGAGACAGGGAGGGTTTGTGCTATTTGTTGGCAATTAGGTTTGCACGGAGCCCTTAGAAGATTAAAGGAAAAATGCAGCTCTTTGCCCACCTGGAAGTCTATAGGAATGTGAAAGTCATTAGGGCCATCGCCAATATTCTGGATCTCCTTCTTCTGGCTACATGAGAGGACTGCATTTCCTAGCTGCCTTGAGCAGCTGTGGCCATGTGACTCTCTCCAATGAGTGGAAGTACAGGACTTGCCATGGGTCCTTCCCCCACGGTGGTGAGGGAAGACATACCAGGTGGTGGAAGCTCTGTCACCCTGGGTCCCTGAGTGATGACAACATGGAGCAAAGCCTCCAGCTGACCCAAGATGGACATATAGCATGAGCAAGAAACAAAACTCTGTGGTTTTAAGCCATGGAGATTTGAGGGTTATTTGCTGCTGCAGTATAACCCATCCTGTCCTCATCACCCAGAGAATGATAATGATGGGAGCTTATGTTGCAGCTTGGACTAGGTTCAAAACTGAAGTTCAACAAACCCTTCTTGAGAGACTTCTGTGCACCAGACACAAAATACATGAGTCTAGACTAAACTCGTGGTGCTTGCAGTCTACAGTGGGAGAAAGACACGCGAGCACAGTACGTCGTGTTAAGAGGAAAGGTTTAGAACATACCACTGTCCCTCTCATCTTAAAAAACAAATGCCTACCTCCAATTCCACTTCACCCACTATGTATTACTGTCCTTCTAGGGGTCTCCACAGCCAGATTTCTTGAGTTGTCTTCCCTTCCTCTCCTCCCACTCTCTCTTTATCCCACCACACTCTGCCTTCTGAAGCTGCTCCTCCCAAAGTCATTGCCTTGGGTTGAATGTGCCCCCCAAACTTAGTCTCCACTGTGACAGGGTAAAGGGGGTGGGAAATCCTATTGTGGTAATTGAAAGGTGGGGCCTTGAAGAGGTGATTGGATTGTAGGACCATGCCATAGTGAATGGATTAATAGTGGTGGTCAGGTGTGTGGTGCTGAGGGCTTTAAAAGGAGAGCATGTGAGAGTATCTCTGTCTGCTCCATCACTTTCGGCCATGTGAGACCCCTGTATTGCTGAATAGCCACCATCAAGGAAGACCTTCACCAAATATGTTCCCTGGACTTTGGGCTTCCCAGCCTCTGAAACTATAAGCAATAACTTTCATTTTCTTAAAAATTACCCAGCTTTAAGTATTTGGTTATAAGCAACAGAAACAGACTAATACAGCTATCAATGACAGACATGTTGCTAAGTCCAATGGCATCATTTTTTCAATTTTCATCTCATCTGAGCTTGTGGCAGAGGTTAGCACCATTGCTTATCTCCTTCTTGAAACACTTTCTCCTGTACCACAGTCCTTTCCTTCTTTGTCTCTTTCTGCCTGGCTGCTCCTTCTCAGGATCCTCGGTCTGTATCTTACATACTGAGGCTCCTCAGGAGTCTGTCCTTGGTTCACCGTCATTTCTTCCCAATCTGCACATCTCCTTGGGGAACCTCACCCATTCCTACATCCTCCATGACATGTATATGGTGATGCCACCCACATTTTTACCCCCATCCTAGACCTTTCTTATGAGCTCCAGACCCCACGCGCCGACGTTTACACAGGTATTCTGCAGCCATCCCAAACTCAGTATGTCCCTAACTCATCCCATCACAGCCCAACCCCGCCTGGACACTAGTTCCACCTTCTGCAAGCCCCGTCTCAGCAGACAGCAGCCTCCTCTATCTTATCACTCTGCCGTGAAGATCCGTGTCACCCACAGTTGCTCTTTGTCCCTCCTTCCTTCATGGCATCCAGTTCTTATTTCATAGATGCAACAGTTTCTCTATTCCTGGGGATATTAATTCTTATTTTATTTTTAAATGTTATTTTATCCTGTGCATTGGGTCCTTAGCTCCAGATTATTTTCTTTGGTTTATTTACTTTGTCTTTTTCATCCGTGTTGGGGAATTTTCTCAGGAACCTTGCTGCCCATTCATATTTAAGAATAAGCACTAAACTCTGAAACTTTGACTGTTGTATGTGCAGGGGCAAGGCTTGTGTCCTGGTGGGCTTCACTGTAGAGTGATTGTGTCTAAGCCAGTTGTTTCACTAAGGGGACCCTCCACCAAATACCATAATGTGGAGCCCTTTTCTCTGGGATGTTTAGTTCTCCAGTGAAGAACCCCCTTGGCCTCTCCCAGTTGAGATGCTCAGGGTTCTTGAGGCAGATGTAGGTGGGAGACTGATGTTCCTACCATTCAATATGCAGAATTTAACTGAATCCCTCTGTATTTAGCTCTAAATCTGACACTCATTCTCCTGTGTTTCTGATATTCTTGAGCATTGTCCTGTGCAGGCCTTTGTTCCTCATGTCAATGCCCAGCAGAAAGTGTCCATCACAGAGGAAGCACTGAAGAGCCAGCGGTGGGGATGGCTCATCCCATGGAGGTCACCTAGGATTGTCTTTGGCCTCCCTAGTGCTTATAGGTTGGACCCATAAAAGAGTAGCCATTGCTTCAAGGATGAAGACTGTTCATGAGGCCAACAGCATGAGCTCCCCTCACCAAGGCTGATCAAGTTGCCCATGCTGCTAAAAGTCTGATATGCCAGTATCGTATTCAATATGCTGATCCCATAGTGCCTACAGTATGGATTTATCACTCAAAGTGACCAATCAGCCACTTGATGGCAGGCTGATTACACTGGACTATTTCTTCCTCCTTGGAGGAGGCACCAGTTCTTCCTTATTGACATCGATATGTTTTCCAATTATGAGTTTCCCTTTCCTGGTCACAGTGTCTTGACCAGCACTACTCTATGAGGGCTCACAAAGGGTCTGATTTATTGTAATGGGTCCCACCTGACATTGCCTCAGACTGAGGGACCCACTTTATGGCAAATGAGTTGTGATAATGGATGCCTGTGGAGAGAATCCACTGGACTGTCATAAGCCACATCACCCAGAGCTGCTGTCCTGATGGAGTGTGAGAATGTTCTCTTAAAGGCATAGCTAACGCATTAGGCTGGGATTACGGATCTGTCCTGCTAGATGAGGTATTCGTTTTGAACCAAAGACCATTATACATGACATGGTGTGATTCCCCCAGTTAGCCAGAATGAATGGATCTGAGAACCAAGGAGCAGAAGTTAGAGTAGCCCCTCTTCTCAAAACCATCACTCCTGGTGTCCAGATTGAAGAATTTATACCTCCTGTCCCTGGAACTTTGGGCTCTGCTGGGCTAGCAGTACTTATTGCCAGAAAGAGGGTGAAAGGCAGGGAGATCCTTCTAACATGAAACATTGAAAAGTTTCTCTAAACCTAAGCTGTAGCTTCCACCCGATCGTTTTAGATTTCTCATACCAGTAGACCGTCTGGCAGAGAAAGGAATTACTAATGAGACAGCTGTAATTTGCTCTGCTTATTGGGAGGGGATAGAATGGCTGCTTTGTAACAGGGCCGAAAGAAGTACATTTGAAACTCAAAGGATTCACAAGGATGTGTCTTGATCCCTGCATACCTAGTGATAACCACAAATGTGCAACTGTAACAACCCTCCCATGACAAAGGATGGTCAGCAGGGGCTCAGACGCCTCAGGGATGAAGGTCTGGGTTATCCTTTCCGGCGGGCAACCTAGACCAGAGGAACTGCTGGGCAAGGATGAGCAGTCTAGAGTGTGTGAGAGGAAAGGGTTAAATATAAACGATGGCTTTGGGGCCAACTGAAAAGCAGGGTCTAAGAAAACCTATTTATTTAAAAACTGTGAATCTTCACCACCTTGAAGGATAAGTGGCAAAACAGGGTGAACTTAATGTGGGGCACACGTGGATCTGTGTGGTGCAAGGGATAGACTGTAAGAGACACTGTATAGGATCTGCACCCATCGTCCCAACCCTCCATGACACACTGCTTCTATCAGCAAGCACCTATGACTCAATGACTGAGGGCTTTCTCTGGGGCTGGAGCATAACCTATCCGCGTGAGGTCAGGCCTAAATGTTGGGGGAAGTAATGCTTCCTAGGGTCAGCCCTCAATCCGCCTTGGCCGTACAGCAGAGTACGTCGTGTTAAGAGGAAAGGTTTAGAACATACCACTGTCCCTCTCATCTTAAAAAACAAATGCCTACCTCCAATTCCACTTCACCCACTATGTATTACTGTCCTTCTAGGGGTCTCCACAGCCAGATTTCTTGAGTGTCCTTGCACCTCGGTTGGGTTAACTGTGAGGTGTGTTTGGCAGGACTGCACCCCAGTCTCTCGCAGCAGTGACTTGCTTGATTTCACAATCTCAATTCACTCCGTTCCTTTCCCTCTCCTCTACGGGTGCTTCTTGTGATCAGCGCCCAGATTAGTTATCTTCATTCATATCTTTGTCCCCGGGTCTGCCTTTGGAGTAACCCAATCTAAAATAAGTTCCTTGAGATATTCCTCTTTGCTTCTACTCATTTTCCTTTTTATTATTTGGATGGATTTCTGTTTTTACAACAAACAATCCCCATCTAAGGGGTCCTTGACCTAAATTACCACCTCATCCGGGAAGCCACCTCAGACACTCCCACCAGACCATGGAAATGACCTCGCAACGCACTTCCGTAGACCTTGTCATTTTCATTTCGTAGCTCTTAATCTTATTGTACTATAATCAATTATTTAATTGTCTGACTCTTCTGCTAGACTGATATTCCACTGAGGCCAGGAACTATTACTTTTACTATTGTGTTCAAGCACCCTAACCCAGCATTTGGCATGTAGTAATTTCTCAACAACAACAAAAAATCTTTGGAACAAATTAATGAAACAAAGGAGAATAAAGCTTGAGTGGGAGAAAACGAGAGCTCAGTTTTGGACATATTGGATCTAGGGGCTACTAGGAACGTCCCTTGAAGAAGGAGTTGGATATATGAGTATGGAGCTCAGGTGAGAAGTGAGGGCTGAAGGCACAGATTTTGATTTGGGAGATTTATCATTTATTTGATAGTCAAAAGAAGAAGTGTATGAATAGGGCAAAGGTTATTGACTTACACAGAACCCAGGGAACATCATTAATTACAGAGTCTATGGCGGGTGAGAGGCCCATAGCGGAAAAGAGGCATGGTCGGGGAGGATTACCAGGACACTGGCTATCCTGGACGGGAGGGAAGCTGGGTCTTCAGGAAGTAGGGAGTGACCAGCAGTGTCTGCTGTAGCAGAGGGACCAATTAAAATAAGGACGCTAAAATAGGTCTGTCTGATTTAACAAGATCATCAATGGCCATGGCAAGAGTAATTTCTTTTTTTGATAATATTTTATTTGAAACATACCATATTAAGCCAGGCCTTGGTCTTGGCACAGAGGAAGATTCTTATGGAATGTAGTGGAATAAGGTGGAAGCCAGATGGCAGCGATCTGAGCAGAGGCTACGGGAGGAAGATGTGGAAACAGGGGAGGGAGAGTATTCTTTAAAAAGTTTAGATGGGAAGGGCAGGAGAGATTACATAGTGACTATAAAATATTCTAAAGATTCTAAGATGGCGACGGGTCTGGAGCGGCCGTGCCAGGAGACAGCGCGACCCTGAGAAGTGTGCGCTGTGATACCAGAGTACTATTTCCAAGAGCAACAAAAAACGAATAAATCTTTCAACAACGAACCTACAATGACAAACAAGCAACAACAGGTTCAAGGTTTTAGGGCCGACACAAAAGAAGACTCCTGAGAGCGCCCAAGCCCTGCTGCGGGTT
>NW_007730816.1:0-801 GCF_000696425.1 Galeopterus variegatus | reverse complement strand
GGCCTCAGTTTGGAAGAACCCCTAACTGATTTCTGGTTGGGAGAGGGAGCCCAGAGCACTCTGGAGCTAGATTGAAGCTGCCGGAGAGCACTCCCAGAGGGCGCCCCGAGCGACCCGTGCTGGGGGGAGTCAAAGAGGAACTGTGTGCTGAGGGACCCTCCCCCAAGGAGTTCACTCCCAGCAGTGGGAGAGACTGGACACCTGCTGGGCAGGGCGGGGCAGGGCACAACTTTGATGTCTCAACTGAAAGACTAAGGTTTGTAGAAGACAGCCTCAGCCCTGTTCTGAGCACACAGAGTGGGGAGGGGTCCAGCAAAAGGAGGCGGAGTCTCAGAAATAAATAAAGAAAGAAAGAACAATAATTACACACCCTGCGGGAACCCTTTGCAAGACTCAATAGCCCCATCTAGTGTACACAGAGTGTGAAAACGCCCTGATAGCGAGGTGCAGAACACACACACCTTACGGGACTTGAATCAGAGGTCCAAGAGCCGAGTGAAAACCCCTGCCATGGGGCCGGCCCGTGGCTCACTCAGGAGAGTGCGGTGCTGATAACACCAAGGCCACGGGTTCAGATCCCATATAGGGATGGCCGGTTCGCTCATTGTCTGAGCGTGGTGCTGACAACACCAAGTCAAGGGTTAAGATCCCCTTACCGGTCATCTTTAAAAAAAAAAAAGAAAAGAAAAGAAAACCCCTGCCAAAATGAACAAACACCCAAAAAGAGATACCAGAAATGGAAAAAACCAAGAAAGTACACCACCAAAAGTTAATAAATATCAAACTCTAGATCCTATAGAA
>NW_007730815.1:177456-179901 GCF_000696425.1 Galeopterus variegatus | reverse complement strand
GGGAGGGAAAGTGAAAGGAAGCTTATACGTGGCTTCTGGGTGGATATTGATTCCTGGTAGAGACTGAATGCTAGATCATGGGCTGCCAAGTTATTGTGCCACCTGAGCTCCCATCATGAAAATAATTTGAACACATGTAAA
This sequence comes from Galeopterus variegatus, assembly GCF_000696425.1. Lineage (NCBI taxonomy): Eukaryota > Metazoa > Chordata > Mammalia > Dermoptera > Cynocephalidae > Galeopterus > Galeopterus variegatus. Next base: position 179,760 of record NW_007730815.1, on the reverse strand, counting down.
AGTAACACAGGAAGATGAGGCTTAAGCCCTTTTCCCCAATGACTAATGAGTTTTTATCCACTTATTTTCATCAAAACTTCTCCGTTGGTATAGGGTCTGCTCAAATCTGAGTAGTCCAGCTCCTGACCAAAACTCTATGTATGATTTTTCAGGCCTGATCATAAGCAATTCCAAAGGGATTTCCCTAACAAGTTTCATAGGGCAAAGGTGCCCTCCCCACACCAGTGTCTATACAGTCAAGAATTCAGCTCCAGAGATAGGTCATGCTCATATGTATTTCTGCTTTCCTAGCCTACATGTTTGAAAGTTGGATTACATTTTCATAACCATGGCTTTGACCATGGATTCTTTGATATGACACCAAAATTATTAACAAGAAAAGCATCAATAGATAAACTGGACTTCTTTAAAATTATAAGCATTGTGCATCAAAGGACACTTTCAGGAAAATGAATAGGTATTCTATATATTTGGAGAAAATATTTGGAAGTTACTTATGTGATAAGGATCAGGTACTCAGAATATACTCATGTAAAACACTTAGAACTCAACAACAATGGAAAGACAAATGACCCAATTTATAAAGTGGACAAAGGACTTAAAGAGCCATTTCTCCAAAGTTACACAAATGACCAACAAGTACATGTAAACATGTTCCACATCATTAGACAATAAAGAAATGCAAAAAAATCTCACATTGACACCTGTGAGAACGGTCATAACACAAGTAATGGAACATAACAAATGTTAGCAAGATTGAGCAGAAATCCAAACCCTTGTCCATTACTATTGGGACTGTAAAATGGTATAGCCACTGTGAAAGAGTTTAGCGGTTTCTCAAAAAAGCTAAAAATAGCATTTCCATGGGAAATGTAAATTAAAACAACCAGGAAATACCACTACGCACCTACTAGAATGGACAAAATCCAGAACACTGAATGCACCAAATGCTGGCAAAAATGTGAAACAACAGAAACTCCCACTCATTGCTTGTGGGAATGCAAAATGATAGAGCCACTCCGGAAGACAGCTTGGATTGCTATTGTGATTTCTCTTACAAAACTAAATATACTCTTATGATATGATCCAACAGTCATGCTTCTTCCAGCCCAAAGGAGTTGGAAACATATTCGCACAAAACCTTGTACATAGATGGTTGTAGCAGTTTTATTTGTAATTGTTGACACTTGGAAGGTACTCTTTAGTAGATGAGTGGATAAAAAAGCCATGGTACATGCAGACAGTGAAATACTACTCAGCACTGAAAAGAAACAAGGAAGCCATGAAAAGACATGGAGGGAACTTGAATGAGTATTACTAAGTGAAATAAGCCAGTTAGAAAAAAATACATACTGTATGATTCCAACTACTTGACCTAGAAAAGGCAGAACTGTGGATCAGTGGTTGCCAGGGGCTGGGACTAGGAAAGGATAAACAGGCTGAGCACAGAGGATTTTTAGGGCAGTGAAACTACTCTGTCTGACACTATAATGATGGATATATTTCATCATAATTTGTCCAAATCTATAGAATGTACAGCACCAAGGGTGAAGCTTAATACAGGGTGACAATGATAGGTCAATGTGGGTTCATCAATTATAACAAATGTACCATTTTGATGTGGGATATTTATAATGGAGGAGGCTATGAAAGTGTGGGGGCAAGGATATATGGAAAATCTCTGTACCTTCTGCTCAATTTTTATGTGAACCTAAAACTGCTAAAAAAAATAATAAAGTCTATAAAAATAGCATTTCCATGTGACCCTGCAATTCCCCTCCTAGGTATAAAACTAAAATAATTTAAAACTGGTACTCAAACAAATAAATGCACATGCATGTTCAGAGCAGCATTCCCTCACAGTAACCAAAAGTTGGAAACGGTCCAAATGTCCACCAATGGACGAGTGCATAGACACACTGTGGTACATGCACCCAACAGAATATTATGTGATTATATAAATAAATAGAGTACTGATACATAATACAACCTGGATGAACCTCAACACATTATGCCAAGTGAAAAAAGCCAGAAACCAAAGGTGACATATTATACAATGTCATTTATATATAATATCTAGAATAGGGATATTCACAGAGACAGATGCAGATTGGTGTTACCAGTGGTTGAGTAGAGGAAGGAATAAATGGGGAGAAACTGCTTAAATTGTATGGTTTTTCCTTTTTGGGTAATAAAAATATCTTGGAATAATTTTCCTTACACAAGGTCACAAAGATTTTTTTCCTGTTTTGTTTAATAACTTTTATATTTTTAAAATTTATGTTAGACCTATGATCTGGTTTA
>NW_007730815.1:176650-177362 GCF_000696425.1 Galeopterus variegatus | reverse complement strand
CCTGTTTTGTTTAATAACTTTTATATTTTTAAAATTTATGTTAGACCTATGATCTGGTTTAAGTTAATTATTTTATAGTTTGTAAAGTATGGATCAGATTTCATCTTTTTTGCATATAGATATTGTGATTTTTCCAGCAACATTTATTAAAAAGATTGTCCCTCCCCACTGGATTGTCTTCACCTCTTGTAAAACATAATTGTCTTTATATGTGTGGGTCTATTTATAGTTTGCAGTGAGCTGGTCTTCTACATCTTAAGCCAGATTTATGTATTCGACATTTTAAAGGGTATATTTTAATTTTAATTTTCATGATTTTATTACAAGTATACAGAAGTACATTTGACATTTTTATATTGATTGTATATATCTCAACACTGCTAAACCCACTTGTTTTCCATAGTTCTTTTGTAAATTCCAACAGTGTTTCTACCAGGACAACATGTTAACTTCAAGTAAAGACAGTATTACTTCTTCCTTTCCAATCTGGATGTCCTATTTCTCTTATTCACCTGATTGCACTGGCTAGAATCTATTGCACAACATTGAACTAGAAATGATGAGTGCAAGACATTCCTGTCTTTTTCCAGTGGTTAGGGATAAAATATGCAGTATTTTACCACTAGGTAGAACATTAACTGAATTTTTTGTTTGTTTGTTTTGTAAATGGTCTTTGTCAGATTGAGAAAATTTCCTTTGCTGAGATTTTTTT
>NW_007730815.1:173552-176062 GCF_000696425.1 Galeopterus variegatus | reverse complement strand
TCCACTTACTAAATAGCAGAGTTCATAGATTATTGGTCCTTTTAACATATTACTTGAAAATACCAGATCCTTTAGTTACAAATGACATTTGTAACTAAAGTGTAGAATGTTTCATAATTGGAATGCTAATCAAATTTCTAGATTCTATATTCCACTCAAATTTTTCTAATATTCTCAGTTTATAAAATATACAGAGGAGAAAAATCATGTATCTGGCAAGTATACCTATCAGGGACAGTTTTATTTATTTATTTATTTATTTATTTATTTATTTATTTATTTATTTATTTATTTATTTATTTATTTATTTATTTATTTATTTATTTATTTATTTATTTATTTATTTATTTATTTATTTATTTATTTATTTATTTATTTATTTATTTATTTATTTATTTATTTATTTATTTATTTATTTATTTATTTATTTATTTATTTATTTATTTATTTATTTATTTATTTATTTATTTATTTATTTATTTATTTATTTATTTATTTATTTATTTATTTATTTATTTATTTATTTATTTATTTATTTATTTATTTATTTTCTCTCTCTCTCTCTACATTAAGCATGCTTTATTTTGCAAGGAGCAAATAACCAGCTGCAGTCAAGGTGGGAAATTATTTCCATTCAACGATGGCTTCTAATCTCACTGCCACACAGGCTCTTCCATGGGTCACAGAAGAGAAGAGCTGACAGACGGAATTAGGGCACTGGAATCATAGGGCTGAATGCATCCATTTAAGATGTAGTGAGAAAGGGGAAAGAGACAGGGTAAGAGAGAGTGTGAAGTAGATAGAAAGAACACTTTCCCTGAGTCCTATAGTAATCAGTATTCACCTCTATCTCTGTCTGCTTCTCCCTCCCTCTCTTCCTCTCTTATCCTCTTCTCGCCCTTTATCAGCCTTCCTCCCTTACAGTGTCTTATGAGGACCAGAGTTGAGGTTTAGCAGACAAAAGTTGCTTATAGGAAACTCACACTCTATCTGCATGGGTAAGTATTGCTGTCCCTAGCTGTAAATAGTCTATAATCTGCTGAGTAGCCATGGATTTTATCTGTGAGTCTCAGGTACAGGGCATACAGAGCCTTCAAAATAGGTGTTACCAATGGTTAGTCAATTTATGACACATGGATACCTGAAGGCTCATGTGCCTCCTGAGTGTGAATTTCTACTTGCCCCTCTGATTATTGCTATCTATGTTCAGCACACATATGCTCTATGTAGTTTAGGTTTAATTTGCATTCCAGACTACTTGAATCTCTAATTTGTTTCATCTATCCTTACTAATTTCTTTATCTTATTTTTTACACCAAACTTATATGTCTTTTAATAATATATTAAATACCTACTTAGAGTGAGAAGGGAAATACAGTAACCACCTTCCAACTTTTTGAGAGTTGCAATGTTTGAATGAATATTGAATTGTAATAAATTATAGGTAACAGGTAGGAATTTTTATTGTCTGGTTGCCTCAAAAATCAGAAACCACAGTCAGAAAGACGTTCCCCATCTCAGAGCTCAGATTAGGAGCTGCGATAGGGGAAAGAAAGTTTTTGAGGATGGGGCTGAGGAAAAATAGCCTCTGAACTTCAAAAAACATTAAGATCAAAAAATGAGGTAGAGAACCCTGTACAGTTTAATGAAGAGTTTATTAATGGGTGGCTTACATACGGGAAGGATTGGACAGATGACGATCCAGAAGCTTGTGCAGCTGCACTTTTCACTGCTTGGGAAAGAAGTGTGTGTTGATAAAGGCACGCAGGATACAAACAGAAATGAACTNTCCAGCCCAAAGGAGTTGGAAACATATTCGCACAAAACCTTGTACATAGATGGTTGTAGCAGTTTTATTTGTAATTGTTGACACTTGGAAGGTACTCTTTAGTAGATGAGTGGATAAATAAGCCGTGGTACATGCAGACAATGAAATACTACTCAGCACTGAAAAGAAACAAGGAAGCCATGAAAAGACATGGAGGGAACTTNTTGTTTGTTTTGTAAATGGTCTTTGTCAGATTGAGAAAATTTCCTTTGCTGAGATTTTTTTAAAATCTGAAATAGTTGTATTTTTCTGCATCTATAATCTTATGTTTTCCTTTTTAAAACTGTAAATACTGTCAATTAAATTGAAACAAATTTGAATTTTTTGGATAAACCCCATTTGGTCATAATGTACGACTTCGTTAATATATTCTTGAATGTTATTTGCTAATAGCTTTTGTTTGTTTTTTTACAATTTTTGCATTGATGTTACAGAGAGACATTAGCCTCTAGATTTTGTTTTGTTTTCTTTTTGTTTATAATGTCTTTTGTCTGACTTTTGTGGTCTCATGCTGCATATTTTTGCGGCTGGTTTTGAAAAATCGTGTCTTCTTTTGTCTCCTTGACTATGTCACATAATTTTCTGAAATTTCCCAGTGATTCTTGTTTTAAATACTTTTGCTTTTCACTTTCACTCTCCTATGAGCTTCCAAATTAATGTTACATTTTCCTTTTTCTGCCAT
>NW_007730815.1:170742-172519 GCF_000696425.1 Galeopterus variegatus | reverse complement strand
TTCAACGATGGCTTCTAATCTCACTGCCACACAGGCTCTTCCATGGGTCACAGAAGAGAAGGGCTCACAGACGGAATTAGGGTGCTGGAATCACAGGGCTTAATGCATCCATTTAAGATGTAGTGAGAAAGGGGAAAGAGACAGGGTAAGAGAGAGTGTGAAGTAGATAGAAAGAACACTTTCCCTGAGTCCTATAGTAATCAGTATTCACCTCTATCTCTGTCTGCTTCTCCCTCCCTCTCTTCCTCTCTTATCCTCTTCTCGCCCTTTATCAGCCTTCCTCCCTTACAGTGTCTTATGAGGACCAGAGTTGAGGTTCAGCAGACAAAAGATACTTATAGGAAACTCACACTCTATCTGCATGGGTAAGTATTGCTGTCCCTAGCTGTAAGTAGTCTATAATCTGCTGAGTAGCCATGGATTTTATTTGTGAGTCTCATGCACAGGGCATACACAGCCTTCAAAATAGGTGTTACCAATGGTTAGTCAATTTATGACACATGGATACCTGAAGGCTCATGTGCCTCCTAAGTGTGAATTTCTACTTGCCCCTCTGATTATTGCTATCTACGTTCAGCACACATATGCTCTATGTAGTTTAGGTTTAATTTGCATTCCAGACTACTTGAATCTCTAATTTGTTTCATCTATCCTTATTTATTTCTTTATCCTATATTTTTTAGACCACACTTATATGTCTTTTAATAATATATTAAATACCTATTTAGAGTGAGAAGGGAAATACAGTAACCACCTTCCAACTTTTTGAGAGTTGCAATGTTTGAATGAATATTGACTTGTAATAAATTATAGGTAACAGGTAGGAATTTTTATTGTCTGGTTTCCTCAAAAATCAGAAACCACAGTCAGAAAGAAGTTCCCCATCTCAGAGCTCAGATTAGGAGCTGCGATAAGGGGAAAGAAAGTTTTTGAGGATGGGGCTGAGGAAAAATAGCCTCTGAACTTCAAAGAAACATTGAGATAAAAAAAATGAGGTAGAGAACCCCATACATTTTAACGAAGAGTTTATTAATGGGTGGCTTACATACGGGAAGGATTGGGAAGATGATCCAGAAGCTTGTGCAGCTGCACTTTGCACTGCTTGGGAAAGAAGTGTGTGTTGATAAAGGCACGCAGGATACAAACAGAAATGAACTGGGGGATGTTTGCATAAATCTTGTTGAGGTGGCCAACTTCCCGATGTCTTATGATTAGCAACTGTTTAACTTAAGGATACCATCCACAGGAAAGCTTTGATCTTTTATCTTATGCTAGCCTAGCTTTTCAGTCATCATCCTACCTATGTTTGCTTTGCTTCAGATTAAGGGATATATGTCTAGTGTAAAGCTTATGAAGGGGGTGTCATAGAAAGGGCAGGTAGAGCTGGAGGGACCTGAAGATGGAGTTGGTATGGCCTCTGTTCCTACAGAAGGTTTGTCTATTTCAGCATTAATCCTTTGCTGGATGACTATTGTGATTCTCTAGTCAGCTGCATCAACACAGCACATGCTCATTTTCTCTGAGTTTCTGGACACTATTTGAATATTTGGTATTTGCAAGTGTTTACTTTTTCTACTTTATATAATTCTCCAGGGTCTATTTTTAGATGCTGTGTAATAGTACTTGAAATCAGGTTAGGCAACTGACACAACCACAGGAAAGTTAGTGAAAGCTATTAATTTCTTTCAGTTTAGTAGAAAGAGCAACAGAATTAGGGATTCCAACATGAGAATGATTGTAATAATATATTTAGTTATTTTTTAAAATACCTTTTTTT
>NW_007730815.1:157343-169063 GCF_000696425.1 Galeopterus variegatus | reverse complement strand
GAGGACTAATGCATTGGAGGTTATATTCATGAAGAAACATGATTCTAAAGGCCATTTTGTTGTTACCTCTTAACCCAATGAGAAACTAATCATATTATTTGAAATATATTGTTAAACAGTCTGCTTAAATATCGGCCCTTTATGGAGTTTGTAAAGACAAGCTGAAGAAACTTATAAAAAGAGGGTGTTCTTTGCACTGGTCTACACTTCTAGCTTATGCCTTTCAGTTCTCATCAAAAACAGGTGCACGGAGGTTATGACTTGCTTATCCACAAAAATTTAAAAAAATAGAAAGTGGTTTATATTTACACACAGATAGGAAATTATCTTTTGTGAAATGTTAAGTACTCAGAGGTCTTTTTATTCTTTTTTTTTTNTTTTTTTCTCTAAAATATTCAGAATAAAAATTTATGTCTAGTATATTTATTAAGTATTTTTAAAATTCAGATCATGTAGAGGATACCAAGGTTCATATGGTTTTGTTAATATATATTAATATGATCATGGGATCATGAATTTGGGGGAAAAGTGAAGGAGAAGAGTGAATCGAGAGTTTATGATCCTCATTTCTCTAATTCTTATAAGATGAGCATACAAAAAATAAAATCAGACAGTTTGCTTAGAGTTTGATCCTCTGAGTACTGTATTTGAAGTCCACATTTTTAAAGTAACAATAAAAATTAGAGAAACTATAACACTCCTGAGTATTATGGAATGGAGGTATTACATACAGGCACATAAACTAGCCTTAAGAGTGTGTAGCAGTTAGAAAAGTAGTTTAAAAAGTTAGAAGGAATTATTTTCACTTTATATTATAGTTTGATTTGTTGTAGATTTTTAAAATGTTGATATTGTGTCACTCCATTCAGTTTAGTGAGTTGCCTTTAAAATGTTGTGCTTTCCTAATAGATGAAAACTGGTATAGGAATCACCTCCTCCAATAGCAGTTTCTCTGCTAATTCCTAATAACAACAGCATGTTAAGTAAATCCTAAAATACAAAGGCAAGTCTGAAATGCAAACACAGATACATTTCCAAGAGACACAAAGCTCATTTTATCAAAAGGTTCAATACATTGGCTTACAGTCAACTGCAACAGGGGTTTGCTGCTGTAGTTCACCTTCTTTCTCTGGAGCCAAATTATTTTTGTTATTTTAAAAATGTATGCATGTCATTTAAGACACATACTAATTGATAAATTAAAAAAAGACACATACTCAGCAATCTGATAATCACAGGAATTTTATTCAATGTGCTTAGCACCCTTGATGAACTTTAAAACGTTAAAACAAACCAAATTCACAATTCATTCTAGTGTATGTGTTGCCAAATTACTGTAATAATACCAGTCTCATACATCAATAAACACCACACCATCTTATCAATGGAAGAAAAGTTTTAGTATCACACCTTAATAAAAATTTTGCATATTAGAAAACTAAATATGTGCTTTCTTAGAATCAACACTTTGTTTTATTTGTGAAAATATTTAATATTGTCATATTTTTGAGATTTTCAGCAAGGAGAGAATTCTTTATTCATTATAAGCCCAGACATTTCCAGGCTTTTGGGGAGAGTTGGTAAAAATTGTATTAACAGAGGTTATATTAAGGAGGACTAATGCATTGGAGGTTATATTCATGAAGAAACATGATTCTAAAGGCCATTTTGTTNTTTTTTTTTTAAAGATGTGTGTTGGAATAATTGCTTTTTTATTCTGTAGGAATTCCTTTAAGTCAAATTCTACTATAATCATAAAGATTACATTATTTAAATCAAACTACCTTGTAGATGAGAAAACTAGTGTCAAGAAAGAGAAGTTGATTAAAATCGTGGTTTGTTATTGGCAAAAGAGAGTTTAGAATCTTGGATATCAACCAAATGTCCTGACCCTTCGTTGTGCTACTTGCCGAACATTACTTGAGTAGATTTTAGTATCTGACTCCTTGATTGTTTTAAAAGCCTTAGAATGTCTTTCTCAACAATCTTATTAACATGTTCAAATTAGAAGTTAAAACGTCAAAATACTTTTTAGATTAGGGCACTTGCCATAGGTCATAAATTAGCCTGCTATTTGCAAGGCAGGATCCTAGATTAAATCATAAAATCCAGGCAGTGCTGTTGCTTGGATCTCCTCACAGTGAAAACTAACAGTGATTTCACCAGATCTTTCCATTATACCTGTCCTATGACTTCAATATATCACCTTCATCTTTAAATAATCTTAATTCACCCAAACTTTACCTAAGTACTTAGGATAAAGTTTTCAAAAATGAACACTTTAAAAGATTACTTAGATGGAAAGTCTTGCTGTCACCTTTCACTTTGTGGATTATAAATTAAACTCATACATCTTAGCAGTGACATCAGATTAATGGTATATTACAGAAGCAAGTAATCACCACGATATTTCCTTAATAAGGTATTCCCTCAAGTCATCAACATCATAGCATTACCGAGATATTACATCCATAGTGGTTTTCACTAGCCTATCAACCATGCAATTGCACATCACTCCAGTGACAGGCATGCTAACAAATCATTTGCTGCCACTTTAGTAGAGAGTATTAACTTAATGCTGCCATGAGTTAACTGAAGAAACGGATTTTTTTCTATTTCTATTACTCATTGTCACTGGAGATGGAACTCATTGGATGAGGTATAGTGAGAATTATAGCAAGATTTCTGTGCAATTATGAAAAGTNGAACTCATTGGATGAGGTATAGTGAGAATTATAGCAAGATTTCTGTGCAATTATGAAAAGTCTTAGCTCTTTAGAAACAGTCTTTGCTTTGAAATCCATTTGTACTTTGGAGGAAAGGGATTTCTATTGGAAACCATGTGAGCATGTATTTGTCATTTAAGCAAAATTGCTGTTTAAACATAACAATAGTGTAACCATTTTAAGAGTGCTATTTTTTTTTAGATGGGCAGGCAACTTTGAAAAGATCTAAGAGAAAAAAACATTGAAATAAATGCAATTCATTTTTATTTCTCAACTGAATTTTTTGCACATTTAGTAAAAAGTAGATTTTTCTCTCAAAGACTAATAGTTTCCTAAGGCAGCCTTTTGGTGACACCTTGTTTACTCATTTAAGTAACATTTTTTTGTGTTTTTTTTCTCTTTTCAGAATTTGTGCATTTTTTGGGTGTCTTAAACTCTTGACAGCTTATTACTTTAACATGCAGAAAATCACAAAAAATAAATATAACATTTTTGGTAAGTGTTGCTTATAATGGAATACCTGTAACTGGGTAATGTATAAAGAAATGATATTTATTTCAAACAATTTTAGAGGCTGGGAAGTCCAAAGTCCAGGGAACATATCTACTGATAGCCTTCTTGAGCATGGTGACTCTATAGTGATGCAGGGTATCACATGGAGAGATTGGCGGGAGTAAGTGAGAGATACAGTTCTCACTTGCTTTCCTTTTAAAGTCATCAAAACCATGCCCATTACCACCCATTGAAGTATTATTATTACACAGTGAATGGATCAATCCATTCTGGATGGGATGGTCCTCATAATTTAATCAACTCTTAAAGGCACCACTTTTCAGTTATTATAATAGGATGACCCACCCTCTTAACACCATTACAGTAGGGATTAAATTCCAATACATGAAACTTTGGGGGACACATTGACCCATAACACACAAGAATATTATAAAATATACGGCCTTATTTATGACTACTGGAAAATATGTATATCCTCAATATGTATCTATTTTCCATATCTGTCTATTCTCTCTCTCTGCATGTACATACATACACACATTATTTATTTATATTTTCCATATCTGTCTATTCTCTCTCTCTGCATGTACATACATACACACATTATTTATTTATATTTTCCATATATAAACATATATGTATATAGTTAATTATATATTTTATATATATGATATATGTAATATGATTTTATATGTATTTGTTGATACACACATGAGGATTCTTGAAAGAGTTCAAGGAAAGGTTTGTATTATCTTTTTTTTTTTTTTTTTTTTTTGTTTTTTGTCTTTTTCCGTGTCCGGCAACAGATCGCAACCCTCAGTGTNATACATCTTAGCAGTGACATCAGATTAATGGTATATTACAGAAGCAAGTAATCACCACGATATTTCCTTAATAAGGTATTCCCTCAAGTCATCAACATCATAGCATTACCGAGATATTACATCCATAGTGGTTTTCACTAGCCTATCAACCATGCAATTGCACATCACTCCAGTGACAGGCATGCTAACAAATCATTTGCTGCCACTTTAGTAGAGAGTATTAACTTAATGCTGCCATGAGTTAACTGAAGAAACGGATTTTTTTCTATTTCTATTACTCATTGTCACTGGAGATGGAACTCATTGGATGAGGTATAGTGAGAATTATAGCAAGATTTCTGTGCAATTATGAAAAGTTTTAGCTCTTTAGAAACAGTCTTTGCTTTGAAATCCATTTGTACTTTGGAGGAAAGGGGTTTCTATTGGAAACCATGTGAGCATGTATTTGTCATTACAGGAAAATTGCTGTTTAAACATAACAATAGTGTAACCATTTTAAGAGTGCTATTTTTTTGTAGATGGGCAGGCAACTTTGAAAAGATCTAAGAGAAAAAAACATTGAAATAAATGCAATTCATTTTTATTTCTCAACTGTATTTTTTGCACATTTAGTAAAAAGTAGATTTTTCTCTCAAAGACTAATAGTTTCCTAAGGCAGCCTTTTGGTGACACCTTGTTTACTCATTTAAGTAACATTTTTTTGTGTTTTTTTTTCTCTTTTCAGAATTTGTGCATTTTTTGGGTGTCTTAAACTCTTGACAGCTTATTACTTTAACATGCAGAAAATCACAAAAAGTAAATATAACATTTTTGGTAAGTGTTGCTTATAATGGAATACCTGTAACTGGGTAATGTATAAAGAAATGATATTTATTTCAAACAATTTTAGAGGCTGGGAAGTCCAAAGTCCAGGGAACATATCTACTGATAGCCTTCTTGAGCATGGTGACTCTATAGTGATGCAGGGTATCACATGGAGATATTGGCGGGAGTAAGTGAGAGATACAGTTCTCACTTGCTTTCCTTTTAAAGTCATCGAAACCATGCCCTAATTTTACCACCCATTGAAGTATTATTATTACACAGTGAATGGATCAATCCATTCTGGATGGGATGGTCCACATAATTTAATCAACTCTTAAAGGCACCACTTTTCAGTTACTATAATAGGATGACCCACCCTCTTAACACCATTACAGTAGGGATTAAGTTCCAATACATGAAACTTTGGGGGACACATTGACCCATAACACACAAGAATATTATAAAATATACGGCCTTATTTATGACTACTGGAAAATATGTATATCCTCAATATGTATCTATTTTCCATATCTGTCTATTCTCTCTCTCTGCATGTACATGCATACACACATTATTTATTTATATTTTCCATATATAAACATATATGTATATAGTTAATTATATATTTTATATATATGATATACGTAATATGATTTATATGTATTTGTTGATACACACATGAGGATTCTTGAAAGAGTTCAAGGAAAGGTTTGTATTATCTTTTAATTCTATTTTTCCACAAACATTTTTGACATTCTCTTGTATCTACCAAGAGCAAGGACAGAGGCAGATAGTTTTCCTTTGCTGATGTACCAATAATCCTGCCTTCCGCTTCCACTGAGTCTTCTAACACTCTGGCTTTATCAACATTTTTCTTTTCTGTAATGGGTGGCTTAAGTTAAATCCTCTATTTATTTGAGATGTTGTTTATTTCACAGGGCACTATTGGCCTTTCCAGTCGTTGTTGTGCGCATACACACATTATTTATTTATATTTTCCATATATAAACATATATGTATATAGTTAATTATATATTTTATATATATGATATACGTAATATGATTTATATGTATTTGTTGATACACACATGAGGATTCTTGAAAGAGTTCAAGGAAAGGTTTGTATTATCTTTTAATTCTATTTTTCCACAAACTTTTTTGACATTCTCTTGTATATACCAAGAGCAAGGACAGAGGCAGATAGTTTTCCTTTGCTGATGTACGAATAATCCTGCCTTCCGCTTCCACTGAGTCTTCTAACACTCTGGCTTTATCAACATTTTTCTTTTCTGTAATGGGTGGCTTAAGTTAAATCCTCTATTTATTTGAGATGTTGTTTATTTCACAGGGCACTATTGGCCTTTCCAGTCGTTGTTGTGCAACACCACCTACCATTTCCAGACTTTTTTTTATCATCCCAAAGTAAGGTTGTGTAGTCAGTAAACGATAATTTCCTGTCCCCCCGCTACACTCAGACTGTGGTAACCACTATTCTACATTCTCAATGGATTTGACAATTCAAGGTACCTCATATAAGTGAGATCAGACAATACTTGTCTTTTGTGACTGGCTTATTTCACTTAGCATATTGTACTCACAGTTGATGTGTGTTGTATCATGTGTCAGAATTTCACTCTTCTTTAAGGCCAAATAATATTCTATTGTATAGGTATACCACATTTTGTTTATGTGTCCATGGATACCTATATTGTTTCCTCCTTTTGAACATTGTAAATAATGCTGCTATGAGCATTGGTATACAAATATTTCTTTGAGTTTGTGTAAAATGGTGTAGCTGCTGTGAAAAACAGTATGGTGGTTGCTCAAAAAATTAGGCATAGAATTAACATATGGTCTAGAAATTCCACTTCAGAGTATACCCTCAAAAGAATTAAAACCAGGGACTCATCTACATGTTTTTGAAAAAAACATTTGCCAACTTATAAAATGCTAACACATCAACAGAAGGAAATGTTTTAGAAAAAGGGAGCTTTATTTCCAGCAACTTATTTTCATCTATTTCATTAATTTCATAGTAGACAATTTAGGAAGTATTTGATTTAGTGTCTGCTTTTCTGCTTTACAACTTCAGAAAACCACATATTCCCATATTGTACAAATAGTGGTAAACAACAATATGAATGGCAAACATATATTTAGAATAACACAAAATGTGACAAATAAAACAATAATTATATTGCAATCAGAAAATGAACAGAATATCTAACAGTAAGATGACTGTTGATAAAATCTAGAAGAGGCTAATTTAGGGAGACAAATTAGTAATGTGCAGAGCACATACAGATATTGTATATTTTTATAAGAAAAAACTAGATAGTTTTAATAAGTATTATGTTATCGTATCAATTATCAGTGACTGAAACTGTTATTATACTATCAAACTATCTTCCACTACATAAAGAAAAATAATGAATAAAACATTTATATAGCAGATATTGATGGATATTTTTTCTTAATGTTGTCAAATAAATTTTTAAAACTAAAGAAAATAATTTACAACTATAAGAAATTTGTACATTTAAAACCAAAACTTTTAAAAACTTTATAAGAAAAGAAATGCTTGGGCAATTACCACTGTATTTTTGATTACAGCAAGACAAATTTATTTAACCTCTTCACAGTTTAAATGCAGCACTTTGATTTCTCCTTTTCTTTTCTTTTCTTTCTTTCTTTTTTTTTTTTTTTTGGTGGCTGGTCAGTACAGGAATTGAACCCCAGATTTTGGTGGTGTCAGCACCGTGTTTTTAGCCAACCGATGTAACCAGTCACCCTGTCAGTACTTTTATTACTATTTCAAATTTAGAATACCTTATTTGATGCTACCATATAAATTATCCTAAGCTTCTTCAAAGCTCTTGGGATGCATTGACCATGCCATTTCTTCCATTTATTAATAGTGTTTGGTTCTGGTATGTTAATAAAAGTGTACAGGCAATAAATGGTAACTGACACCATTTACAACATAAGACAACATGATATAAAATATAGTATAATTTAAGTATAAAATGAATATGTAGCTATATTAAATTTATATTAGCAACATTTCTAATGGTTCACATATTGGCTATTTATTGTCTCATCTCCTGGTAGTAGAGGCAGCTTCAATCAACAAAATAGTTTTTTGAAAAAAATATTTTAATATTTACTTGTACATATTTGTAGGGTATAGTATGTTCCAAACATGCATATACTGTACATTGATTCACTTAGAGTATCTAGCATAGCTTTGTACCCATTGCTCTGCCACTTTGTCTTCCCCCTTTCTGGCCTCTGGTAACCATTATTCTACTCTGTACTTCTATGAGAACCTCTTTTATTCTTAGGTTTCACATATGAGTGCGATCATGTGGTACTTGTCTTTCTATGCCTGACTTACTTCACTAAACATAATGGTCTTCAGTTTCAACCATGTTTTTGCAAATGACAGCATTTCATTTTTTAATAGCTGATTAGTATTCTATTGTGTATATATACCCTCGTTTTTTAATCTATTTATTCCTTGATGGGCACTTAGGTTGATTCCATTTCTTCGCTATTGTGAATAGTGTTGCAATGAAAATAGGAGCACAGTTTTCTCTTTCATATATTGATTTTATTTCTGTTCTGTTTTGAGCTCACTGATTCTTTCCTCTGTTTGATCAAGTCTACTGTTTGAGCTTTCTATCGAGCTTTTCAGTTTAAAGAACATATTCTTTATTTCTAGAACTTCTACTTGTTTCTTAAAACATTGATTCTATCTCTTTTTCAAGTTTCTTCTTCTCCTGGATTGTTTTCCAAATATCATTTAGTTTTCTATCTGTATTTCCTTGTGACTCCCTGAATATTTTTAAAAGGATTATTCTGAATTCTCTGTCAGACATTTTATAAACCTTTTCTTCTTATGGATCCATTGCTGGTGCTTTGTTGGTGTCATATTTCTCTTTTCTTTTCCAATCTTTGTGTCTTTAAATCGATGCAAATACATTTGATAAGACAGCTACCTTTTCGGGGTTTAAAAGGTGCTCTTTGGTGGTGTTAGACCTGTACTGCACTGCTCAATATCAGAAATTCATCTTCATTTTTTTTTTTTTTTTAACATTCTGTAATGGATTAAAAGCAATTGCCAGCACTTAAGCAATTCCCTGGAACTAATTTGCTTAATTTGCTATCCCACGGCTAAATCCTGCTTTGGAGGAGACTTCGTGTGGGGACTGAACCTTGAACTCTACGCCTGAGCTAAACTGCTGCCTTGCTGTTGTTTCTCAGACTGGAGAAAGATTTTAGGCAGACTGAGATTTTAATTGTTGTCCTTTTTGTCACTTCTGGGTCATGCAGGATATTAGTATTAAATAAGTTTTGAAGAATTTCAGGTAAATATTTTATAAGAGAGATACGATTTACAGAGGAGTGCTGGTAAATTCAATATTTAAATAGATAAAGAATGAACACCTTGGGAGTTAAGTGAATAGATTTTTCAAAGATAAGAAAATCCACAAAACTTGGAGTTACAGAAGCAAGAAGCAAGGGTAAAAGGAATGGTGGATAGGTCCAGTTTCACGAGCATTGGGTGTGTGTGCAGTGGCGCAGAGTCACGTGTTCGAGAGTGCCCCGTGGTTGGTTTAAGGCTCTGCCATTGCTTTCTTGAAATTCTCAGTGAGTTTTGGAGAACACATCCTGGATTCTCAATTTTTACTGGGCCCCCTAATTTATGTAGCTGGTCCTGATGGTAGTTTAGCAAAATAACTTTAATTTGTTACCATGATCAAAGTGGAAATACTCATCTGCTGTCCACTGTTTATCCAAGTGAGTACATGGCACGATCATAACAGGGATCTGCACCTACTGGCCACATCCAGCACGTTGACCTGTTTAGGTAAATGAATTTTTATTGTATTCCTTTACATCTCATTTCTTTACATGTCTATGGTTGCTTTTAGAGGTGAATAGTTGTAAAAGAAACTATTGTATGAACTGTGGCTCTTAAAATATTTACTATCTGGCCTGTATAGAAAATGTATCCCGATCCCTGAATTGTCCTAGACTTTGCTAAATGGTGTCATAACACTTCCTATAGGTTCATGTAGAGAAGGGAAATCACATTTCAGCTTTGTTCCAAGACATTTTAGAATGTGCTTATCTCCTTATTTACACACAGTTTGAAGTTTTCTATCTATGTCATTCTGCATTATGCACTTATTATTGCTCTCCTTCTTGATCTGCATGTTTATTGTAGTATTTATGGAGAGATTTAGATATAGGTGTCCCCGTAATTCTACAGAAATTCCTGTCTATTCATTTTAAACCTTTATTAATCTAATTTTTCCAGATATTTCTGTTTTTAAAATTTTAATCAATATTTTAATTTATTTTCCATTCTGAAAATATTTATTAATAATTTATTTAACTCTGACATAAGTAATATAATCTATAGAGATAGTCTCTATTATTTCATGATTTTTATTGTAAATTGGCAAATTACAGTTGTATATACTTATGGGGTAAAAAGTGATGTTATGACATATGTACACAATACGGAATGATAAAATCAACCTGATTAATATATCTGTTACCTCAAATACTTAACATTCTTCGTGGTGAAAACATTTGAAATTTACTCTCTGAGAAATTTTAAAATATACAATTTAATATTATTGACTATCATCCTCATGCTGTACATTAGTTCTCTGGACTTATTCATCCTACGTGGCTGCAGATTTGGCTATTTTGCACTAGTTCTCTTCATTTCCTACACATCCCCACCTTTGCAAGTCACCATTCTACTCTCTGTTTCCATGCATTTTTTTTCTTAGATTGCACATATAAGTGAGGTTATGCAGCATTTTTCTTTTTGTGTCTGGCTTATTTCACTTAACATAGTGTCCTCCAGGATCACCCATGTTGTCACAATGACAGAATCTTCTTTTTAAATGCTGAATAATATTGCATTGTGTGTGTATGTCTGTGCATACATATATGTATATACACACACACACACATATATCACATGTTCTTTATCCATTCATCTGTCTATGGGCATTTTGAAATGTTTTATTACCAAAGTCTTGTAATACAATTTTAGAAACCTTACATCTACATGGTGCAAGGCTATTTTAGCCTACATTTGTTTTTACTGCAGAAAAGTGAATCTTGAAATTCTACTAAGAAGGAAAACATTTGCTTAACTACTTTGCATATGATATAGAATTACTATGTGCATATGATTACTACTAAGTTAAGAGTAACACCAAATTTATTGATTTTATACAATTTTGGATCAAATAAACATTCCATTAGCCAATAGCTTTATTGTATTTTAAAAGCATATGAAGGTCAATTTAAAATGCACTACCTCCTTTCACCAACACTGAGCTTAAAATAAGTCATTAATAGTGTGAAAAATTGAAAATAAGAGCAAGAGATAACTTTCTTTCACAGATGAACTCAGGATAGACGGATAGCTTTCAAAGACGCATATGTGCAATAAATTATAATCTCAGGAAAAAATTCCCAAATAACTTATGAAAAAATATACAACTCTATTTGTATTTGTAAAATATTCTGCTGTTCATTCACCACCAAAGACAGTTTTACTTGAAATATTCTGTTTCTGTTAGTACAGCCTAATTAGCCATCAAAAGAGTTTAACACATGTTTAACCTTTCAAAGTTAAACAAAAGCCACAAAAATTCAGCCATAAGGCTTAAAGGATTATCTATTTTAACTGCTCATTTCCAGATGTAACTATGAAAATGTTAATTTGTCGTGCCAACAAACAGGACCATAAGTAAAATATGCATCGTGTTCGAGGATTCTTTTTTTTTTTTTTTTTTTTTTTTTTTTTTTTTTTTTTTTG
>NW_007730815.1:123224-156380 GCF_000696425.1 Galeopterus variegatus | reverse complement strand
TTTTTTTTTTTTTTTTTTTTTTTTTTTTTTTTTTTTTTTTGTCTTTTTCTGTGTCTGGCAACGGATCGCAACCCTCAGTGTCGCCCCCGTACCGGACCAGGACCGGCAACGGGATCGCAGCCCTCAGTGTTGCTCCCGCGCCTCGCTCAGCCAGTGAGCGGGAACCGGTCTGTATGTGGGATCCGAACCCTCGGCGGGAGCGCCGCCACGCTTCCCAAGCGGCACACTATAGCAGTGCGCCACCGGGCTGGCCCATGTTCGAGGATTTTAATGCCACTTGGGATATCCGTGCCACAATGAACACACCATCAATGCATTCCCTGCATGGCTCTAATGTGGCAAGGATTCATTCTAGAAATACTGCAAGTGAATTTAATAAAGGAGATCATACAACATAAACAATTCATGCCTGCTGTAGATGCAAACAGTTTCTCATTTTCATTATGAAGAAGCACCAGAACAGTAAAACTGCTTGATTATTTCATCACAAGAATTGGTTACCCATCCGATCTTCTGAAAGAATTTCAAAGTAAATAACCAACATCAATGTCAAAAGCTTTATAACCATTTATAACTCTGAGCTATATACATCTAGGTTTGAGATAAACATACAACACTCATATATACTTGTACACTCACATATATAATATACTTGATATATTTGTATACATTATATATAAGTGTATGTGTGTACACATGTGTACGTACACATATACATACATATTTAGATATACCTCCATGTATATAATATATATATATATACACACATATATTTTACAAACACACACATACACCCATGTAGTCTCTCATTATGTGATCACTTGTACTTGCTTTCTCATGTTATTACGGTTTTTTGGATGTATTTTTGCAATCTAGGAAGTTTTGTATAAATACTGTATGGGTATCTTTACATTAGTGTTGTTTTACATTATTTCCATTACATTTTTTGTAGAAATACTGTATAGGGAAACCATGATGGATAATGCAACACTGGGATTATGTGATCACTATTAGATAATATTAGGAAAATATTTTTGAAATTTGATGATGACATTATGGTTATGCTAAAAATCACAATGTTATGTGGCTGGTAGAAATACATACTAAAGTATTTATGACTAAAACAATATTTCCTTCTTGCTTTAGTAAGATGGAGAGGGAGTAACTTTGGATATAAATGAAGCAAGGCTGTCTATACGTTGATAGTTTTGAAACCCGGCTGATTGGTACACAGTGCTCTATGCTATTATCTACACTTTTGTGTCTGTTTGAAAATTTTCCTCATTAAAAATAAAATTTAAATGACTTCTACTGTTTTAAGACTAAGTGATAATTGGAAGCTGAAGGATGGAGAGAAAGTTGGTTTTATGTCCCCAACATGTTCAAAGGAATGGTCTAGGACAGTCATGAGCATTTAGAGTTTCTCTGTGCTTCTTTTCAGAAATAGGCCTAGATAAGTTGACATTCAACTGAGGATACTGCTTTGCTAATGTGTATCTTGATAATGTATGTCTGTTCCATATTCATTTATTAATATTTTATCTATTTTTTATCTACTATATTTACTAAAAGTATAATGAGTAAAACCTGGGGTTATGTTTGACTTTTGCTATTGTCATTATTCTTTTGAGGAAAATCTTTCTTCAGGACGTGCTTGAAATTGGAAAAAGGGTTGAACAATGTATGTTTTTGTTTTGTTTTGTTTTGTTACCAAAATACTTCTTAACTAGAAATAATAAAATATGGTTGATTAAGTTGAATGAAATAATAAATTCTTGTTTCAGTTTTTATATCCATTAATGTAGATAGTTATGACATGTATATAAAACCTGATCTCCTTTTTTTTTTTAAAACCGGTAAGGGGATCTTAACCCTTGACTTGGTGTTGTCAGCACCACACTCTCCCTAGTGAGCCATGGGCCAGCCCTCCGATTTCCTTCTAAACACTTTTTTTTTTTTTAGTTTGCCCTTATATTCCATTTACTTGATATTAAGAAAGATTTCATAAGCCATTTAAATGGTAAAATAATAAAAAACAACCAAAAAATTTGACAGTGCTTTTCCAAAAGAGCTGATAAATGTATCTGAGTCTTTCTTTAAAAATGAGATTTTAACAGTGATGGCTAAACTCATCACTCACAGTGTAAATTAATTTTTAGGCATATTGTGTCTGTGCAAGTTAGTGCTGGAATAGTTTTGTCTGTTTTCAATTACTGGTGCTCAAGAGTGTTTGGGTAAATAATAGATCCTTCTTTTCTTGGGTAAATAATAGTTCTTCTTTTTCCTTCCAGGTGAACCATTATATTTAGATTTTATTTATTTATTTTTTTATCAGCTTTAGAATTTAAGAACTATAGCAGAGCAAATTAACACAATATATAAAAATAAAGGAAGTATTACAAAGAGAATATAGCGGTTTTTGTGGTGCTGTTATTTATTTATTTATTTTTCAATTTATGATTTTCTATTTATTTGGTCATATCTTCAGGCTATCTTGATTTTTTTCTTTTTTTTTTTGGCTTAAAATAATATTTACCTTTAAGTATACCCTGAATTCAGATTTATTTCTAATTTTAAGGCATTTATTGTTAGCATTTTCATATGTTGCAAGTCATAAGACTTATATTTGTGTACATTTATGTAAGTTCAGTCTGTGGCATTATCAGAGTATTCTGTGTTCTTAAAATGCAATCACTTTATTTTTTGTAAACTTTATTTTTACTTTTTTTATCCTATTAATAAGTTAATTCTTTGTATTTTACTTGTACTCTATAACTTTATTCAAAAGCATCTGTGTTAATGTCAGTTATTTTAAAATACAAAAATAAAAACAATGATATTAGAAACACACACACTAGGGTTCTTCAAAAAGTTCATGGAAAGATTTGTATTACCTTTTAATTCCATTTTTGTATGAACTTTTTGAAGTACTCTCATGTGTGTTTGTATATATATAACAGTAGCTTAAGACTGAATTTAGGAGTGGTCCACTAACATGCTATTCAGAATGTGGACATTAGACTTTGATAGTAGTTGGAAAATATTATATCAGAAAAAGCAACCCTCTAAAGATCACCAGCACAAGCCTTTTTCTTAAAATCTGTAGACCAATAGCCAAAGTTGTATTAACTAGTGTATTGGATGTCACCATTTTTTATGATATAATAGGCATAATGAATACTACAAATAGGCTCTTATTAGTAAAATTGAAGGCATCCAGAAATGGAGATATACTAAATGTCATTAGAGATTTCCTTTGTATGAGTAGGATCCACCAGGGGCTGTAGCCTTGGGGATGTGGACCTCAGCTAGTCCTCTGATACTGCAATGGCTATTTTCTGTTGTGTTTCCACATCTAGCCTGTGCTGAAGAAGTGTTTCATGTTGCAAGTTGCAGAGTGACGGGCATGTTAAACTCACCATTCAGCTGGAAATTAGACAAGTTTAAAATAGGTATCAGAATGAATTTGGGTTAACTTTAATAATGACATCTTTTTCTAGTGAATTATGTGTGTGACATAATTTTTTCTGAGATTGCTTTAGTTATAACCTGGCAGCAAACTTGTGAAGGAGTTCCTGATCTCCACCACCTTAAATTTCTTCAGTGGTTTCTGTTGCTCTATGGAAAAAGGCATAAAAGTTATAAGTACTACAAATTGGCTTAGGAAAATTGACATTAAGGCATCAAAAGTAGTCATTTCGGCTCTTTGCTCAATTTTTAATGTTTCCAGGATTTATTTTTAATACTTTAATAATATGATTTTATTATTTACTGAAATTTTATTGGACTAATCTACACAAAATTTTAGAAACAAATTAAGTTGTACAATTATACATTGAGATATTAGTGCTTTCTATTTCAAGTAAATATTTTCTTAATAGATTTTAAATCAGTATAGTGATAAAATTTTTATTTCAATTAAGTAGGATTATATTTTGTGAAAATCATTTTCTGAAACCATGTTCTATAAAAGTAATAATTAAAATATCATGTTTAAGCTGTGAAAGTAGGGAAAATTTACATAGCATAAGAAAATGAGAACCACCTGTTGGAAATGGAAAGACATCTTACTTTTGTTCCAGGATGAGAACTAGACTATTTTCACATGATTTCTGCAATAACTGCAGTTCCATTTAAGGAGTGACGGAGTCATAAAAATTTACTGCCTTAATAAACGAGCTTGAGGGAACAGATTGAGGACATCCAGGGAGCCTGGGAGTCACCATGAGACTTCCAGTTAGACAGAGCAGTGAGTTCCCGGAAACAAGCTTCTAAGGCAGGCAGGAGGGCATCATGATACCGGGTGACTGATGCTGTTGAATACTCAGGACTTCTGAGGATGTTCTGAGGGATATGCATTCTGAAGGTTTATGTGTGTTAGGGCTCACTAGCACAGGCCAGGATGTCACGGCTTAGGGTTGTTGGAATTGGGCTGTGTGATTTTAGGGTGGGATGGGGACTCATTTCCAAGGAAAACGCATTTTAGACAAGGAATCCTTGGGGCGAAGGCCTGAGGGTTTATTATATGATAAAGATTTGCCACATACATATTAGCATTTCTGCAAAGACTTGGTGCAGGTAGGATGAGGACTTGTGGGAACTGGTTTGGTAAGTTGATTTTGAATTTTCTAACTTATGTAGGAGAATTATAATGTAATAGTTGAAGGAAACTGAGAAGAGAGAAGATTCAAGTCATTTGGGCTATGAGATAGTAGAGATATAGTTTCAGCCTGAATGAATCATGGACTTGATCCTCAGAAAGTAGTTCTCTAGATAACAGAGAAAAGTTATCCTGATTCTAGGTATAGTATAGATTTCCAGTTGAATTTGGCTTTTACAAGTTCAACTTGCTTCTTCTTTTGTTTTAATTTGTTTTTGTTTTGTTTTGATTTTGGAAAATTACCTGTAGGCAGTGGTGTGATCTTTTATACAATGAATATTTTGTGCTAATAACACAATTTTATTTTTTATTGTATATTCTTATGGAGTAAAACGTGATGTTTTGAAACGTATGCATTGTGGAATGATTAAATCAAGGTGATTAATGTATCCATTACTTTACATGCCTATTTTCCAACCTACAATTTAAAAATGATGCAGTTTTTAGGGTTTGAAATGCAGTATTGATATTATAGAGTGGTGATGAGAAGAGAATAGTTGTCACTCTGTTTCAATATCAACTTAAAATCTTTGGTTATGTTTGAGAAGAAAAACAGGAGACCAAACGTCAAATCTTTCTTGACTAGTTGTGCCAAAGAAATCTCACATATTTTGGCCATTAAAAAAAAAAATTGCTTCTTGTTTGAGTATTGCCCAGCAGGCTATGCTCCCAGCTGTACTTTTTGTCAACTACTCTGTGTAACAAATTCTGTCAGAGCTACTAGACAGACTGGTTAAGGGCACTTGAGTCAAAAGACTTGGGTGTATATTCTGGGTCTGTGATTTAGTTGTGTGCCTTTGGCCGTGTTTTTTCATTTACTTCACTGCTTCTTTTTAAACAGCTTTATTGAAATATAAATCACGTACACTGAACTGCACATATTTAACATATGAAATTTGGATTACACATATTTGGAACTATCATTTCAGAAAATAGGGTAATAATATATATCCCCAGAAGATTTTCTGTTTCTCCTTCAAATCTTTCCTTACCACATTTTCCTGATTCCCACCTCCATCCCAAGATAAAATCAAGATCTCCTTTTGTGTCATTAGGAGGACTCTGTCTCCAGCAAGAAATCTTACTATTTCAGCGTCAGCCATAGGCAACTGCAAGGCTTTTTATGGCCATCTTCATTGGGGAAACTTGTTCATCCCCTGCCTGATTTTCTATAAAAATGTTTACAATGGCAGACAAAAATTATGAAAAATCAAAAACTACCAATAACAAATGCTTAAAAGCAATTTACTATCAGACCTAAGGGAAGTTTTCTTTAATTAATGAAATATTTGAAGTAATTCACTGTTGGGTTTGGATTCAGATTAGATTTTTAAATCACAGAATTTTTTTTTAAATCACAGGAGTATGTGAAAATGTTCTGAGCATCATTATTGGTAACAAAAATACAAATTAAAATCACATTCAAATACTACGGCATACTTACTAGAGGGGCTATCATCAAAAATCAAACAAAAAATAGCAAATATTAGCAAAGATGTGGTAAAACCACATCTCTCATACACTGCTTACAGAGGAGTAAATTGGTCAAAAATTTGGGAAAACTATTTGGCATTACCTACTAAAATCTAAACATACTTATATGACTCAGCAATTTCACTCCTAAGTATATGCACCCACAAAAAATAAGTGTACATAGCCACTAAAAGGTTATCTTACCAAAAGATGTACAAAGGTTATAAAGATTATAGCAGCTATATTTGCAGTACCTCAAAACTTGAAATAAGTTAAATCTCGATCAACAGGACAATGAATATCAGTGAATACACAATGGCACAATGCCAAAGACAAAACTACAATCACACACAACATTCTGGAATAATCACTCTTTTTAATCACCCTGTAGAAGTAGGATAAAACCCCACCTAAAATTTGGTTCATGGGGTGGTGACACTGTACATACATATCAAGAGAAACTGACAGAATGTTTATTTTCACAAAAGGGGCTCCCTGGGAGGGCTGGTGGCCCGCATTAGCAGATGTGCATTGGCTTGGGCAAAGCAGAGCGAGTGAGTTTGGACTTTAGAGCGGCTACAGGTTGACATGGGAAAGGTTAAGATGCATAGGATGCTTTGATTTTCCATTGTTGCCAATGGAGGGGGCACTGCTGAATTCCTTATCAGTCTGTCCAGATGTGGAGCCCAAAGAGAAAGGGAGTGTGAGGCTTAAAAATAAGTCAGGAGTCAAACATAAGAAATGGAGTAAGAATCTTTATTATGGCTGCACACATGTGACACAGCACTGAATGAAAATCTTCATTTACATGAAATTTAGAACAGACAAAATGAACCTATAGAGATATAAGTGATATGTGAAAATGATCTCCACAGGTCCAAAAAAATGTAGGTGATAAAAACTAAACATGAATTCCTCTTTTTATTTAAAACTTCTATAATTAGTACATGTGAATGCTTCAATTTAAATGAAATTGCATATATATCTCAGCCAAAATCTCAAGTGATATTTACTGAATTTTAAGAGTTACTTTCTCTTTCCCATCACTTACATCATCGTGTATATGTGTGATAATGAACATCTGGATTTACACTAACCAGTTCAAGAAATAAAATATTTCTTTGAATAATTCATTTTATCTCTCTTTTTGTCTTTTCTTACTCCTCATTCACTGATGTTGATGCTAATCATTCCCATGCATGCATTTACATTTTACTTCTTAATATGCATATCTAAAAATCTACAGATTGGTTTTAAAGATTTTTGAACTTTACGTAAGTGAGTTAATATCATATGTATATTTCTGAAATTTATTTTTTGCAATCAATGATATTTGTATGAACTTTATTTGTGTTAACATATAAAATTGAAATTCATTTATTCTTATTGCTGTAGTATTTTCATATGTAACATACCACTTTATTTTCAATTCTTTCTTTAGTGGTTATTTAATATTTCTAATTTTTTTCTATTACAAAAACACAATGAACACTTGAATAAATATTCCTGGTATGCCTTTCCCATCTATATTTTCTTAACTGAAAATATTTTCTTTGAATATATCACAACATTTTGAACTGTTTTGTTTCCTTGTTTTCTTCTATTAACTACCATGATTTGCTCCAAGGACTAATTTTGCTTGTACCCTTAAGAACATGAAATACAGCAGACCCTAATATGAGGATTTACACTAACCAGGATAAGACCACTTCATAAAAATTATCATATATTTTAGTATTATATGCTATTGTAATTAGCAAATATTGTTTATCTTTCTACTTTGAGATTAAAGATATTTAACACTAGTCTTGTTAAAGAATCCTCTATAGTGTGCCTGTATATATCCTAAAATTGATATCTCTGACAGTATAGGTGAGTTCGTTTTTTAATGAAATTTTTAAAGTTATTATAATAGAGAATAAAATATACCGCTAGAGCTCAAAGTGCCTTCTTTTTAAATATAAAGTACAATTTTTATTACATGTGATAATTACTTTTGCAAAGTAAATTTAAATATCTTGACTAAGCATTCTTCTTTTCCAGGCTAAATATACTCAGTATTTTTGTTCATTTTGCCTTATTATGATTTATGATTTCTTTCTCTATTATTGCCCTAGTACAGTAACACTTGAGCTTATTAATTTCCAGCGGACTATAATTGTGGCTTTGGAGTTTTTGCAGTAGGTGTTTGCCATCCCCATGTAAAACAAGCATTGTGTATATACTCGACACATGCTGTCTCACACACATGTTCTACATAGACTACGAAAAAAATTATTAGAATTGTTGTAGTTACAGAAACCTTTGTCGTTATGTTTTTGTTTGTTTTGCTTTTGATACAAAAAGTCCAAACTATCACAGGTGTAGTGGGGATCCACAAAATTACTTGATGTATATAAAGAGTCTCCATGCCTGAGAATATTTGATATTTCATTTTTAGATTATGGTGCAACTTAGAGGATAAATCAAGCATGGTTATAGGATTCCAGAACAGAATTTTCATCATTATACCAATTTAATGAACAAAGACACTTTTTTCCTGGAGACTCTTCTTGTGTATATTTTGTTTGGTCAACAGCAGAATTTTTCTAAGCATATTGAGTGTAGAATACTAATTGCTTAAAACACCTGGGAGGATTAATTATAGCCACGATGTCATGAAGATAGCTATTTTTAACAAATGTGAACTGAATCAGAAATTAAGTATCTTCTGTTTGAAAAATTGGCCTAAGGTGCAAGACATAAAATAAAAATTAATAGTGAAAATGGAATCATGATTTCTACTGGGTAATGTTTAAAACCATGTTATAATCATATTTTTTTCTAAAGATACAATGGATTTTTGTGGTAGACCTTCGAATATAACCATTTCATGGTTTTTGATGATGTTTGGAAATATTGCTATATTTATCTGTAACTACTGTTTTTCAAGGATGCACATTTGAAATATAGAAGGATGTTATTTTTTCTTATCCAGTTCACCTGGTTTTCCAATTGCTTTTCATATATTGCTCCCTGCAGCTTTTCAATTTTTCCCAATTGAACCCGAGAATGTCTCAGCATGGGAGACCACTGCTTATTTGCAGGTTCAGCTATTTTCTTTGGTAAAAGTGGTTTTCATTTAGTTTGGTGTTTAGTTCTCTGGCCATGATCTGTTGTACTAAGAAAATGATAAATGGCAAAATATTAACTTGTGCTGTTTTTACATTATAGACAATTGTATCCTAACTTCTTTACCTCAGTTTAAATATTTTCAATAGCAGATTTCGTTAACAATCTGTATAATCACTTAAATGATCAGAATAAACATAAAATTTAGGTTGACTTAATGTCATTGCATTTTCTGAGAACTCAGAATATTCTATTTGGATTACTTGTTTTGCCCTTTCACATTGCATGTAGTTAGCTGGGTATGTATGGACCTATTTAACTCAATGGGGAGCTCCATAAGGATACAGTCTCATTTATAAGGATACAGTCTTTGCTGCAGCCACCTTAAAGGATATTGCCTGGCATGTTGCAAGTCCTTCATTAAATCACACACACATACAAATAAGACTTAATTTCATGGTGCCTAGAGTAAGCTAATTAGAACTAAACACACAAAAATATTAAAAGATAAAGATAGACTAAGATATAACATTAACATTAATCAGAATAGATTTTGGAGCAAAGAATATTGCTAAGGATAAAATGGATATTTCATAATAGTAAAGGGATTCATTTATACATAAGAAACACAAGCATTTATGTATCTATAAGTAGAGCTCTAAATTATATAAAACAAAGACTTATAACAAGAAAAAATAAATACACATACATAGTCAGAAATCTTATTGGTAGGACAGGGAGACAAAAAATTAGTAACAAAGTAGAGTATCAGAGATGCTTTCTTAGACAAGATCCTTCAAAGAGAAAGAAGCAATAGGATATATGTAGACATAAGAAGGGATTTAGCATGGGAATTGTCTCACACAATTATGGAGCCAAGAAGTCCCATGACATGCTGTCTGCAAGCTGGAAACAAATATAATCTCTGACAGAAATGGAATTAAACTGTGTACTAAAAACAAACAAATATTTTGAAATAACAAAGTATAGTAAGAAGAAACAAGAAATATAATACCTTGAAGACCAAGATCTTTTATTTAAAAACATTATATTCATAACATAATTCGTAAAAAGAATTGAAAATAATAAAAATACTAATATAAGGGATTGGGTGGTTAATGTGTGATATGTCTACTCAAAGGACTATTACATATCCAAAAAACAAAACAAAACATAAAAAGTAAACAAAACAAAAATAAAATAAAAGCAAGAAAAGAAGAAAGGCAAAACAAAAAAAAAGGCAGAAAATTAAAAAGATAATATCAATGAGCTGTTTTGAGATTACTTCCATTACATATTTTTCAGGAGACAGAAACAAGATTCGAATGTTTACGTTTGTGAGATAATACCTGCTAATTATATTTTTTATTTATATTTAATTTGCAAATATAAATATTTGTTACTGGTATAATGATGGGATTATTATACCAGTAATAATCCCACTGCAAATGTATGAGATTGTCGTGGCAATAACTGGAGAACTAGAGGAGATGTCACAGACAGCTACTCATTCACTGCCTGACGCTGAGGACCAATCAAAACTCCAGGTGAACTTCATGCCTCGAAGCACTGGAAGAAGCTGGACGAGCTTCCCAGGTGACCTCTGGTAGACCGGCATGTGGGATACATATAGCACAAGCTGAAGTGTGCTGTTAAGACTCCCAGGGTTCAGGTATTCTCAACTCCATTAAAATAGTCCTTTACAAGAGAAAGAACTGCAGAGAGGATGCAGGAAAGATCTGCTTTATCATTTGAAGGATTTGGAGCTCACAGGCGACAGTGGTGATGAAGATGCGGATTTGGATGTGAACAGTATAGAGATGGTGACTTAAGCAGGGGGTTCTATAGGAGTGATTTAAAGAGTAGGCATTACTGGAGGAGGAGGAGGCTAGCACCAGAACCCTCTGAAATATTAGCATTGATCACCAGGTAGGGAAAGAATACACCTCAAAGGGACCTAAGAGGAATGGTCTCTACGCTACGGGCATGTGCATTCAATTTCTAATTCTTCTCCATTGCATCATTGACAATGGAAAAAATATCCAACAAATTAGGTATCAGTCATCTCTCAAGATATGTTTTCATATCTTTTCCAAAAAGAAACATAGGAACAATAAGTCAAGTTTTAATGAAAATGGTTATCTATTGAAAATAGTAGTAATGTGATTAGCTCATTGGTGTGACAGCAAGTGTTCTTTGAGCATATGTATTTTCCATTTTAAACATTTTATATATTTAAAAGGCCAAATTGATTACAAATGATAGACTTTTATATTTAAATACAAATACTGATTTAAATTTTAAAAGTGTGTCTAAACCTGAAAACTCACTCACAAAAAGGAATTAATATAAGTAAATTAAGTAAATACTGTAGTTTAGTCTGAACTCTTAGTAGAATGTACTCTAAAAAACTGCAAAGAGCTCGTGACGTGTACATAAAAGATTTATGTTTATAATCTGATTATGGTGTTGTAATTTTTAAAAAACCTAAACCGGAAGGGAATTGGAGATGGTTTTGATAATGAGTACAGAATCTGAGAAAATGCAAATATCTTTGCAATTGAGGAATAACTTTAAGGCGGATAAAAATGCTCATCAACATCTTGGGATTGAATTTTGAAAATATTAACCGGTCATTATTATAGATCTGTAAAATTTTAATATGTAAGGGTAATTGTGTAACTAATTTCTTGAAGTTCAACATTATTATCGAAGTATTTAAAATAATGCATCTGAACAAAATTAATTCTACAAAAAGGCTTATGATGAGAATAATAATATCTGGTTGTCTGACGCAAAACCAAAAGTTGTTTTTCAAAAAGTGTTGCACATAAATGAAAATGGTAGATAGCTTTTTGATCTAACAAGCCAGAGGAATTAGACCAGAGGAAGAAATAAAAGACATCCTAATTGTAAAGAAATAAATTAAATTATCTCTGTTTGCTAACGACATGATTTTATATATAGAAAACACTAAAGACTCCATGAAAAAACTGTTATTACTGATAAAACAAATTCAGTAAAGCTGAAATAGGGATTGTTTTACTGGATATCACACCTTTCCATTAGTAGTATATTAATTGAGTTCGCACAATGGCATCTAGCCTAACAATATAAGAAGTCAGAAAACCAGATTTTCTTTTTTTTCTTTTCTTCTCCTTTTTTTTTTCTAACCAAGAACCATAGCTCCATTTTTAATTTATTTTTAAGAATCCCTTTTCTGACTGTGCCACTAATAAGCTTGTATGGCCCTGGGTCTCTAGGCTTACTAGAAAATGAGGAAACTAAATTCCATCATCTGTTTTACTGCTATATATCTGCTCTTGGCTGAAATGGGTAGTTTTTAATCAAATTCTTCTGATGACATAAAATAAAATAAACCTGGAAAAAATAAAACAGCTCTTTGGATGAACGATAGAGCAACCAAGTTAGCCAAGACGAAGTGGCCAGTATCCTTGGGAGAAGGTAAATGAATTCAGGGCAATCCATCATTGTCCACCAATTTTCCATTTGAGGCAACTGACAATCCACACACAATACCAGGCCTGAGGTCACTCTTCAGCAGCTTTACAAAAATGGGGAATGCAGCCCAAAGATACTAAAGAAGGCAGAACTAGAACAGCCAAGATCATGGAGATCAGGAGCCACAGAGAAGTAAACCTGATATTCAGCATCATGTTTTGTCTCAAAGCATGTGCTTGCTTGTAAGTATGTTGTGTGGAATAAGAATCCAAGAAGAAAACATTAGCTAAAAGGCCAAAGAGCCAAGCAGAATTTTCAACAGTCTCACAGTGCTGGGAAGAGAAAAAAAAATTAAAGCCAGGACCTACAAAGGAAGAGGTTGACTGGTTAATAGCCAGGCTTTCAAATATGATCACTTAAGGCTTAAACTTAATAGTAGGGGCAAACTTATAAATATTGTAACAAGGCTCCAATCCTCTCAAGCCTTGACTGGATAAAGCTGATTTGACCATAGACTTACAAATTGCTAGAAGCAAATTTTATGCTTACAGGAAGAAAATAACATTTTGCAGAACCTCTACAATTTTTTATGCACTGTGCAATTTGTATACACTGTATTAAGCAGTTTGCATATTCTCGCACAGCCAGATAACATTAATGCAGATAACATTAATGCTTATTTTAAAACCCAACAAAAGAATAGAAGAATATGAGAACAGTAGAAGCAGATATAAATGATATTTACAGATAGCAAAGGGCACAGTCTTCTGCCAGGATGAGGGAATTAAGTCAATTTACTATGGTAGGAAGTAGCCTGAATTACATAGAACTTGGTACAATGAATTCTAGCCCCTGCCAATCTCTGTAACTTTCCTCCTGTAAACATGCATTTAGCTTTCTCTCTAAAATTTTAAAAATGTATCTTTACTTCTCTTGGAATAGGGCATTTACTGCAGTGCCTATTTTATGGTTATTAATTATTTGATTTAGAACATGATTCTTGTTTTAACCAAACAGTTGAAACTGCAGAGCCAAAGTTTAAAAATTTCTAAGAGTAAAGAGTTTATCATCATCACACACAACCCCCCCCACCCCCACACAAATGGGTAACTACGTGTGGTGATGCATATGTTGATTAAGACAACTGGTGGTTATTATACAATGTATACATATATCAAATTATCACTTCGTACACCTTAAATATATATAATTTTTATTTGTCAATTATTCTTCAATAAAGATGAAAAAAATAAAAGAAAATTATTAGAACTATTAAAAAAGTGAAGGGTTTAAATAAGTTAAGGAAAAATCAAGGAATCTCCATTACAGTATGACTTACTGTTGACCATTTTACAAGTTTGTATGATTTGTACTCTCTATTTGATGAAAAAAGCACAGCTTAATCGGTGTATTAAAAGGGAATGAAAAATAAGAAGAAGAGAACAATCACCTGGAAAAGGATTTTGTGACTTGAAACATTGATACGGTGCCAGCAATTGTCAGACGGAATCATTTTGTGTCATCTTGGCAGTTAAGATGAGTGTTCTGACTTCCAAGTAGAAAAATTACTTCCTTATCCTTAGTTGAACAGTGAAGTATAAGAAAAGTGTTGAAAAAAATTGAAAGGGTAAAAATAATCTGTCATAGGCAATCATATCTTACCATTTAAGATCCTATGTCAGAGAGATAAGACAGAATGATGTCTGATTAGGACATAATAATGCAGACTCATGACCTAATATCCAAGATGGACGTTTGCTCGATGAAAGATTTTTCTCCCACTAACGTTGACTTATTACATGCAGAGGTCCCTCTGTGATTCACTTCACAGTGTTGCCAATTTCACTGACTTTTCAAATATCATTTATAAATAAAAATTTGACCTTAATATTTCAGTAGCATTAATGAGGCTAAATCAAAGAAAATACCAATTCAAGAAAGGCTAGACAACAGGGAATGTCAAAATGCAGAACTTTTCCCTGACATGTTCTGATTAGGAAGAAAGTCACAAGGAGTTTAACTGAGTGCAGAAAAGATAAATAAATAAATAAGTTTAAATATAGAACATTTGCCATTTCCTCTTCACAGAATCTTGAAGTTAAGTGTAATAAAGATTTCATCCCAAATCATTTTAAATATACCCTGTTGATTTGCACACAATCTTTCCTAATACAAGGTCATAGTATTTATAGGTTTTATTATTCAATGAAGTATACGCAGCATGTTCATGACCAATGTCTCAAAATAAAGGGTATTTCATCTGCTTTATTCCAACAAGGAGCAACTAAAAAGGACACGATTTTTTGAAATTAAACACGCAAACCCCTAGTAAGAATAAAATCAAGAGGAAACACAAAATAGCAACATGAGGAATAAAATGGGGTGTCACTATGAACCTTAATCGTATTGAAAAGATAAGAGAATATTACTACAATTTTATGC
Organism: Galeopterus variegatus; assembly: GCF_000696425.1. Taxonomy (NCBI): domain Eukaryota; kingdom Metazoa; phylum Chordata; class Mammalia; order Dermoptera; family Cynocephalidae; genus Galeopterus; species Galeopterus variegatus. The sequence continues at coordinate 141,232 of NW_007730815.1, read as the reverse complement.
AATAACTGGAAATTTAGATGATGTATATAAACTCAAAGTACAAAAGTTAACAAAACTTACATAAGAAAAAAATTAAGAAAAATTTTGACTAGGTTATTGTGAAGATAGATGATTTACAGCTGGCACGAATACACTCTATCTCTGGGGATGCCTTATGTCTAGCTTTTGACTCTCATCTGTCACTGGTATTTATAGCATTCTGCTTAAAAATCCAAAATTCATATGATGTTGATGGGGTGGAGGAGGAATGGGAGGAGGGAAAAGGAGGAATTGGAAAAGGGACATGAAAATCAACTACATTATATATTGATAATTTAAAATAAAAAGAAGAGAAATATTTATAGATTTATCTTATTTGTTTATTTGATTTTGTTCCTGTGGGATTTATTTATTTATTTATTTATTTATTTAAAAAAACTTTTATTGGCAAAAATTGATTATATATATTTTGGAGGTTCAATGTTGAGATATGTTGATCAAATCAATATTACTAGCATATATATTGTTGCAAATCATACTTATTCTTTATGCCCCTTGTCCAATCTCACCCAACCCCTCTCCCCCTTCCCTTCTCCCCTCTAATTACTCTATATTTCTTCTCTTGTTCTGAAAGAATAGTGTTTACTCTGGTGATCTGTTACCTAGATGATCTGTCCAATGCTGAGAGGTCTGATCAAGTCCCCCAATATTATCATAGAGCAAATGCTTCTTCTGTCACTCTGGAATGGGCTTTGCAGAGAGGGACATCCTCTTCTTTTCTTTATCTCTGCTGGTGACTCTCCTGTGTCAGTGCACTCCAGTGGCTGGCGGACCATCTGTTGTTGGTTGTGGCAGCCATGGTTATTGTGGTGGCTCTGGTGGGCTCCCACATGGAGGTGATATTTTTGGCATGCTCTTTGGTGCTGGCAGTGTGCCTGGTTTTGGGGCTGTATGGTCCCCGGCTCCATCTCTCAGGTCCCCAGGTGGACCCGAGGTGCTGGCATGGTGTGCCTGGTTGAAGCAAGGGGGCACCAGTCACTGGTTCTGTGCCTCACATCCCCGGGCGGACCCGAGGTGCTGGTGATATGCCTGAGCCAGACCTAATTTTTTTGTCCTCTGCTTACTTCTAAAGTGGGGGAACTTTCTGTGGGGACCAGTACTTGGGCCCTGTGGTTTAGCTAAATTGCTGCTTTGCTGCTGCTTCCCTAGGGAAGGCTTTTTGTGCAGCACAGGTTATAATGGTGGACTTTATAGGTACTTGTGGCTCTCCAGAGACTTGATGCACCTGAGTTGTGTAGTAACTCTGATCTGGGCATGAGTCTTTTCATCAAACTGCACCCCATGCAATTCTATAGTCCTGACCAGTCTCCTCTGAGTGGTCATACACTGATTGGGGTGCAGATTAGCTGTCTTTGCTATGCCCCAGTGTTCACCCAGTGGGTCCATCTCTCCCACTGCTCATGTTGCAAACACTTCCTGTGGGACAGGCCATGCACCAGTGTCTTGCGATGACTCATCAGCCTCTGAGTGGCTCCATTTTATCAGTTGTTCTGGCTCCTCACTCCTATGTGGGTCCATGGGAACCCTATTAGTGGTCTTGCTAGTCTGGGGGCCACCAAAGCCCTCTTATCCCCTGCCACCTGCAAGCAACTTCATACAAAGGGCACAGCTGTGGCTTTTGCTGGCTTCTGCTCCATGTGCTTAGCAGCTCCAGGCTTAAAGCAGCTGCAGCACAAAATGGTCAGAGAAGCTTTTTCTTTCTCTAATGGTGGCTTCTCCTGCCTTCATGCATTCCATAGGTCTCTTCTCCTCTTCCCTTGAGCTGCAGCAGCTCCAGCTTGGCTGTTGTTGCTTTTCTGTATGGATGTAAATTGGTTGATTTCTGGGAGAGAGTGACGCTGGGGACCATCTATTCCACCAACTTGATTGGAACCCAGAAGAGAAATATTTAACCAAAATGAAAAAAAAAAAAAAGAAAGAAAGAAAAATAATTGGGTTTAAAAGAAGGAAATTATGATAATCATTAGGTGTGGTAAAGATATTTGCTGAATTTGCAACCCCCCAAAAAAATAAATAATAAAAAAAAAGAAATTGGACTAAGCTTGGCATTACAGTGCTGACTTTTTGTTTCTCATTTCATTTCATCTCAATTGTGCGTGCTTAATTAAAGTGTCATCATTTAAAAAAATAAAAAAATAAAAATCCAGAACTCCCCTTGTGACCATTGATGTTAGGCTTTTCACTATATTACAACAACCTAACCAGTTTGACAAGGTTGACTTTATATAAAGGGATACTGAGAGTGTCTTTGGTGAGCTCTCCCGAGCCAGGATTTCTTACACACAAGATTCTGGCTGGGGCCCCTGAATGATGCTCAGGAAAGTGGACCCATGGGTGGCTTATGAGTGGGTGTCTCTCAGACTCGCAGTGTGTGCTTGATTCTCTCTCATTGCATCATATTCTTTGACTTTAAATCTCTGTGGAGTCTTGTGAATCCTTTCAAATATCTAAACATGGGAAAAAAAATACACATAGGTATTCTAAGGAAATCTACTATGTAATTAAAACTTTTCAAAAATACCCCAAATGACCAAAAAGTATCAAACCATGAGAAGATTCCAGATGCAGGTAGATTTGATAGTGTATTCTTCCAAATATTTAGGGGAATTATACCCTTTCCTACCCAAACCCTTCCAGAAAAGAGAAGAGAGAAAAACCTCCCAAGTCATGTTATGGATTCAATATAACTATTATACTAACAACCTGACAAAGATACCAAGGGGTGGGACAGAATGCAAATTTAAAGATCAATCACTTTCATAAATGTAGATGTAAATTTTCTAAACAAAAATGTCAATAAATTGAACCCTCCAAAATAAAAAAGGGACATCACATCATAACTGTAAAGTGTTTATTTAGGAATGGAAAGTTGATCTAGCATTTAAATATCAATTAATGTGATTTTTTTACATTAGTAGGAAAAATCAAAAGCATACAAACAAAACAATAGATTCTGAAAAAACTTATTTGATGTAAATCAGAAATACTTTTAGTATGATAAAGTATCTAAAATTAGTACAAATAACATCATTCATAATGGTAAATAATTGAAAACTTTCTTCTGAACTCTGTAATAACTATTATTGTTTGTATCTAGCATTTTATAACTTCAGGATCAGCGCCTGACATGTGATATACGCTCAATAATTGTTAGCTCAGTAACTATTACTTTTAAACAAAAAGTTGCTCTTATCACCCTGTAAAATTTAAGATGTTCCATTTTGTGTTGTTATTAGGCATTATTACATAATTTGAGATTTCAATATGCAGGTATAATTTCCTGTCATGGTGTTCTTTACAACCCTTCCTGTTTATCAGAATAAACTTATCCAGAAACCTCCTGTGAGATAAGATCCCCTCCCTTTTTCATTTTTTTTTTTTTTAGATTTGTTCTGAATTTGGTGTTCTTAAAAACTTTTCACAATCAAATCTTACAAATTCTCTTATACTAATTTACCACACGAACTTTCTGATCAAATTATATTATTGTTACATTCACATGACTATCCTTCCAAACTCTGTAAATCTTTGACTTTTAACAATATCTCATCATATTTTCCTGGAATGCAGTGATCTCCACCAAATCCTATAGATTCTTAAAGTTCCAGATTAAGCCCCATCTACACAGTAACACCTGCTAACTACTGTGACACCTCGGATCAGGGTATAGTCAGAACTCTAAATCACATTATCTTTATTTTGCACTTATCATAAGCTCTTCCATATTGTGCGCTTACATATTATTAGTTTATGGACACAACTTCACTGAAAGCTTCTAAAGCCAAAGTTCATAACTCTGCTTTCTATTATCTTCCGAGAGATAATATTTTGCCATCGTAGATATTGGCTGGCTGATTTCCACATGGTTCTCTAATAAGAAACACCTGTCTTATTTGCACAGATAGGCTAGGATGAGGTGAATGAGGTATTGCCTTGGGCGCAAAATTAAGGGGGATACCAAACAACAAATTCAGAAATCAAGAAAAATAATAATTTAATATGATATCTTTTTAAGAAATTACAATTAATGCAAAAATTTATGATGAACAAGACATAAAATTTTACATAAAGGCAGGATCAGTATCACTGATTTTGTCTTTTGTCTCAGGCTTCCATGTTGTTCAGTACAGTGATACTCATTTATATGACAATCAAAAAATATAAATATCTTTTTCTCGTTCCTTCTGTCTATTGGTAAGTTTAAAGCTGAAATGACAGAACGACATCAGAAATCCTATTGGACATCCTGGTGTACTTAATTTTTAAATACTTTATACCATTAGGAAATGAGTTACAGTGGTCAGAACTCAGAAACTGCAGTCACACAGACTTCACAGTTATGAGAACTGTGGCCTTTTTTTAAAACTGTTATGATTAACTACATACTCTTGAGAAAATTGCCTAACATTTAAGAGATAGTTTTCTAATTTATAAAAGAAAAAGATATGAATGTCCTTGTAGGGCTATTGTGAAGATTAAGGAAAGAACTGACACTTTTAAAACAAGTGCTGGAAGCACTGTAATAATCTGTAAATTACAGGTATTATGGTTACTGAAAACCATTTGTAAGATATGTTAAGAGTTCTGTTCTGGTCTGTGATGAATCTAAAAATACAGATGACTCCTGAGGAGTGGGAAGAAAAAAATGATCTGTGCTTCCTAGAATTTATAAAGAGCTCAAAATAAATAAAGAGACTGAGATGAACCAGGAAACCTAGGATTTTTTAAGTGGGTCAGCGACATCAGTAAGGCCCCTCTATTCCTTTCTGACAAAACCACTCAAGCTGAACGACTCATCCCTGAGAACAAGAACCTGCAGATAACATAAAAGAGGTAGATGGAGCAGGAAGGATGTCGCTGCCCATGGGAGCTATGGAGCAAGTCTAGTATAAGGAAATTAAATTTCACTCTCTGTAGACCTGGAAGAAAGGACATACATTTTAGAATCCTTGAAGAATGGTATGGGATATAGGGAAAAATATTTAATTTATATTTTTGTACAACAAGGAATTGGTGAGCACTTATTATGGGCCAAAAATAAAAATGAACAAAAATAAAGGAATAATAAAATGAATTTTAAAAAATCATAAACTGTTGATTAAACATGACCCCTGAGTCCAGGGACTCAAAATCTAATGGAAGGACAAACAAACATTAATCACTATGACTCAAGAAACAAACACTGGATAAAAAATGTGGTGTGTATATACACACACACACACACACACACACACACACAGTGGAATACTATTCAGTCATAAAAAAGAAGGAAATCCTATCATTTGTGAAAAAATGGATAAACCTAGAGGACATTGTGGTAAGTGAAATAGGCCAGGAAGAGAAAGTCATGGGAAAATTATTGAAATTATTTCAGAATTACAAAGAGAGAGGTCTAAAGAGACAGAGGGTTCCTTTTACTTTTTTCTATGCAGAGTTCACAAAAATGTACAACATTTGTACTCACAAATAAAGAAATAAAGCAGAGATTGCATTGGAGTCAAAACATATGAAGATATTTGTTTTCATTCACGCAGAAAATACAAGGACCCTATTCTACAGCCAAGAAACTAGCACCATTGTATATCTTTTCTAGGTGAAAGGTAACATGATCACAAGGTGAAGAATGACAAGAAGGCAAAATTTCAACATGATTTTTTTCTTCAAAATAAGTAAATCTGTTTCTGATTACAAAAGTACTAACAAAAAATTCTAATATGAAAAGCCCTACAAGTGAACACAAGTGGAAACAAATACCCTAATCTTATATCAATTTCATTATTTTAACATGGGAAGAAATAATTTGTGAAAAATGATTTAATAAAAAGGGTATTGATTGTACTTTAAGACTGTACTTTAAGCTTTATGCCTTTCAATATGAAATAGGTACAGAGAAATTTTAGATTTCACTGGTTTTATTTTTACTGGTACATCTGATATTTTGGTTTTTGTTAGTTTGGTAGTTTTTGAAATTTCAATATTTTATTCAAGTTTTATTTTAAGTGATGTTAATTACAGCATTTGAAGGGGAGGGTCTAAGTCCACCCAAAATGAAAGACTCTAAAATGTACCCATTAAATTGCTAAAAAATAAACTGAGTGATGAGAATAGAACAGAAGTCTAATTTGGATTCCAAGTGTTGTCACCATGCAATTACAGCCACACAGGCTCTTTCCAGAGTGTAGCTGGAGGGCCTGGAAGCTATTTCATGCTCCAGTGCAAGGGCAAAAAATCTACAACACAAGAAAGGTTTAGTCCTGAATTATTGGCTTCATCATATCCACCCTCTCCACCCCAAAATTGCACAGAGGAAACAGCAACCACACCCTGTAGACAACTTTTGTCATAAAAGAGGTGATGATGGACTAGGTAGGGTGGAAACAAGTTATGAAGACCTATCTAAAAAAGTCCCTTTCAGATGAGTTTGTACACACCATCAAGCAATGAGCCTCTCTCATTAATTAGGATTAAGAAACCAAGGTTCAGTTCTCAGGAAGTCACAAGTTCATTCATTTATTCAATACACATTTGCAAAGTGCCTACACATTATCAGCTTCCACTTGCAGCCATTTCTAGATAAAAAAGAAACCTGGCATCTCTAGAGGGGTCACCAAGCTCCCCCAGTTCTACAGCTAAAAGGAAGTATTTTTGGAATCAGGTTTCTTCTGTACCTCTGAAAGGGTAATTCCTTAAAGCCGAATCATCTTTAACCCGGAGGTCTAACATGAGATTCAGCAATACTTGCATCCCAGACACACAACATTAAAAGATACACTAAATTCTAAAGGTAGCTGTGCTGCAAAATAGTTTAAAATTAAACGATTGTACAGTATTCATTTATGTTTGAAATCCCAGTCCTAGACCAAACTTATGGCCACCAGCATTGACGTTCTTACCATCCAACAGAGCTGACAGTGTCAGTTTGATACCTGGCTTTAGAGTCTGAGTGTATCCTAAACCTATCAGGCTGGAGTGGTTCCCTTTAGCTGAGAAGCAAGCATCAGGGTCGATCTGATACTTGGCTGCTATTCCAAAGCGAGTGTTACTGTTTCCTGGTGTCCAGGCGAGAATGACAGCAGTCTCCAACCTCTTGTCCACCTTCTGGTAAATAGAGCCACCAAACTCTGTTCTGTCACTCGCATTAGTGTGAAGCTGGAATTCACCAGTCTTGTAGCCAACCACAAAGTTGCTCCGAGTTCCTCGGACTTTGCCGTCTCAACATTCATCTGGTAACCAGCCTGCCAGCCCTCCTAACCTGGCACCAGAGTGCCTCGGATTGGAAGCCCAGCGATGTCCAAGTCAACACCGCAGCCCAGGCTGATATACTCTCTCTTGTAACCTGTCCTGATTTTAGCATTTTTTCCCCCAGTGTTAGGTGGGAAGGATGCATCGAAGGTCAGCTTCAATCCACGTGCAAGCTGGGCTTCTAGGGTCATCTCAGTGCCTAGTGTGCTGTCAGTGCTCCAGTTCCCCGTAAATGCCAGGCTGTACTCCGTCCATCTGCATGTGGTTTCCAGACTGCCCATACTTTGGTGGTCTCAGCGTTGGCTGAGCCTGAGCTTGTGAATTCCAATCCATTTTCTGACTTTGTTTTCAAATCATGTTTTATTAAGCCAAATCCATAGCCCTTGATGAAGGAATCCCTGGCAGATTCGCCAAGATCGACATATGCGGGAGGCAGAACCATCCTCTGCTCAGAGACGGAGGCGGCAGAGGCCTGATACTTGTTTTGAAACTACTGATGTATTTTGCAAGATGAAGCAAATGATTAAGTATGTAGTGATGTTCCAAAAGAAGGTTTTCGGGCCGGCCCGGTGGCGCACTGCTGTAGTGCGCTGCTTGGGAAGCTCGGTGGTGCTCCCGCCGAGGGTTCGAATCCCACGTACAGACCGGTTCCCGCTCACTGGCTGAGCTAGGGGCGGGAGCAGCACCAAGGGTTGCGATCCCGTGGCCGGTCCCGGTCCGGTATGGGCGTGACACTGAGGGTTGTGATCCGTTGCCGGTCACGAAAAAAGACAAAAAGGAAAAAAAAAAAAAAAAGGTAAGCCTTCACCTAAACAGGGACCCTCAATAAGTTAGCTAAAGGAGATTTAGACAAAAGCAGGTTGTTCAAAGCAATGCTACAGTGGAATTTAATACATCTAGGCCCTGATTGTGTCAGTATATACACTTTTGGCATAGTTTTGCTACCATTTGTGTTAAGCATGTTTTGGTACCACTTTTCCAGAATTTAGAAAAAAGGAAAATTTCTAATTTAATTTCAAGCTATTGATCCTGATTTGCACTGAGCTAGAGTGTTAGTTTTCAACAGAAGTGGTATTGTTTTTAGGTTTTTTTTTCAATGCGTGGGGGCATTTTCTGTAGTCATGTTTAGCTCTCATCATCAAAGAGAAAAAACATCATAATATTAAATTCAATTGGCACTATCAATATGAACTCATTGATTTAAAATGCATGTATACGTATGCTTTTAATATATAAAATGCATATTTACAATACATATTATATGTAATATATACTCAAATAAATATATATAAATAAATAATATATATTTATGTTTATCATTTATATCCTATGCTGATTTCAGTAAACATATTTTTTTTAGTTTTTTTCTAAATTAACAAAAAAATTATATGTATTTATGTTGTATGACATGATGTTTTGAAGAATATATACGTTGTGGAATGGTTAAATCTAGCTAATTAGCATATGCGTTACCTTACATGGTTGTTTTTTTTGTGGTGAGAACACCTAACATCCACTCTCCTAGCATTTTCCAAAAATAAAATGCTGTATATCATTGTTAACTATAGTCACCATAATGTACAGTAGATCTCTTGAACTGATTTCTTTTAATTATACTTTTATATCCTTTGACGTATTTAAATATCTGTATTTAGGTATGTGGAAATTTTTTTAAGCTGTATCCATGAAATGTCTTAGAAGAAATTTTGCCTCAGTAATAATCAGTAACCCTGGCATCAGGCAGAGATTTCTAATATCATTCAATATTAAATGGAACCAGGGCTCCTTGGAAAATGGTTGATTCCAGAGCGAAGTGGAGAAGACACAAGATAAGCCTGGGGTATTACATTATGCTGGAAAAAAGGCAACTTTTAATAATTTGGCTATATTAACAGGATCTAGAAGTCTGCTTGAAGGGAATTCCACTATTCAAAGCTTGTCAAAAAATATTTATGTTGAATAAATATTCACTGCATTAATAAAATATTCATTAGCTCCTAATATTACTCACAAAAGAGAAAGGTAGATAAAACCCATATGTCATCATTAGAGATAGCTATTAAGCCTGTTTCTTCTTTGAAAATAAGTTAAAATAAATTAAATAAATAGAGAAAAATTAAATATCGATCAGGCTTTCCAGTAGGACTTCTATGTCAGAATAACTAAATGTCATCAGTAAGTAAGGGAACGAAAGAATTTGAAGACCATAATTTTATAACTCATCAATGTATATTTACTATTTCTTTCAATTATCTGCAAGTATATTCACGACCACTAAGGGAACGATTGATAGAGAACTAGATATTTGTATGATGCCAAGAAATACTACATGTATTACCTGCTACCCAGAAGGGGAAAATATAAGTATCTAATAGTGCCTAAGCCATTGAAAAACCCTAGAAACAGTATGGTAGGACATCTAAGATGATTAAGTTTATGTGATGTGAAGCACTACAAAGTATATAACCTTTATTATGCATTTTAGCCAAAAACCTGATCTACATTTCCTCAGCACTTATTTCCATTTTATGGAAAATACATGACATTGAGAAGGAAGATAATACTTCAAGGCAATAGTTAGAAGTATTGAGATGCTGGAATAATTTTGGGGACAATTAGCCCAATCTTTTCAATAAGTCAGTGACAGAAAAAAATAATAAAACTGTTTTAGATTAAAGGAGATATAAGGATCATATGAATCCGATGCAATGAGAGGTCATAGATTGTATCTGGGCTGGGACAAACCAGCTATGAGGGAAAGTTTAGGGACAAAGGGGAGTTTGAATACGGAACAATCAGTAAAAGAATAAAATTTAGAGAAATGGAAAGGTGAAAACCACTAACTCAGTTACACAGGTTAAAAATGTAGAAGAGAGAAATATTTGGAAGGTTGTATACCAATGTGTTAACAGTGATAATCTTTGGATGGTGAGGATATAAGATGTTTTTTTTATTTTTATTTATTTATTTTTTTCCTTGCTTCCAAATGTGTATTGTGTGTATATCCTGTTTTGGAAGTGTAAAAGTATTTTAGTTAAAACACAGTACAGTCCATGTATAAACCACTGAGGAAGAGCTGTCCTTGAACACCTTGAGAATGGCTTCAGGTAAGATCCAGAAACATGGAGAATAAGGGAGTAAATTCAGAGATTAGACAGCACCTGAAGCAACAGCAAGAACATACACATTCACAGGACTCGGGAGAGATACAAGGTACTGGAAAGATATATTAATACATGGCTAGATGAGGATGGGGTACATAATAGCAGAGGCACAGTGAAGACGTGGACAGAGGCTTCTCTGGCGACTCATAGTACATCTTCTAAAGTTGCTTATACTAATAATGTTCTTTCTTCTTTGAGATTATCCCTAACTCCTGCAAGCAGATGGAATCATTACTAAGTTCAAATCTGAGATCACGTTGTTCGTGTTTTTGTAGTTTTATTTTCCTGGTATATTGCAGCTGATAGCAGGCATACCTGACATCTCTAGGAGCCCATCTCCTCTATGAGGCTGAGTGTTCCTTGCCTTTAACACTGCTGGTTCTCCTAAGTGTACTGTGACCAGCACAGAATCTGGCTCATAACAGGGATTCAGTGAGTATTGGTAGCTTGCATTGAGCAAATCTGTAAATATAACTAGCATACAAGATAGAGCCTGTTGTGATTAAATGTTTGATAGGCAGAGCAGATATAGAAAAAAAAGAGATGTCAGAATCACGATCATTTGTAACACACAATACCACTTTATCTCCTCACTTCACTCTTGTCTTGACTAGCTGTGTTGCCTAGAAGGTTATTTTCGTTGGTAGTACAGCATTGGTTCTTTATCTGACTTAGTTCCTCCTAGAATACACATTCTGATTACCTTTGTGGTGTTAAAAATAACAAAATAATGAAAGTAAATAAACCTTAAATTGGAAGTGCTGAGCCAACTCGAAGTAGCCTCCAGATAAAGAAAGCAGGCGGTGATGAAGACAGGAAAGGGAACAATACTACGTGACTGTTTTCAACATTGTGTGTTTATAGTTCATCCCTTGTGATTTCAAGTCTCATAACTCTTCAAACAAATCCCCACGTATTTTCTATTGTGGTATCAAATTCAGATCTAATCTTTTTTCCTATGTACTCTATGTTTGAATTCAGTCAAACAAGGAAATTGTTACTTTCATTCATTCTTATTTTATTTGTTTATATAAAACTCGGGTAGCAGTTCTATGCCCATTAATTTGGAAAAGCAAAAGCATCCACTCATCACAGTAAATATTTTGATAAATTTGTTAAATATGTTATTTTAACTCAAACATTTGGAGGCTTTAAACCCTTAACTGGAAAAATAAATAAAAATATGTTAATTTGTAATGGTAATCAGTATAAGCACTGATTTCTAGTTAATTTTACAAATTGTGTTTTCCTTTCTCATATGCTTATTGGTGACTAGGAATTGAGATACACCAAAGTATGTCACACCGAGCAACAAAGGTGTAATTCTTAAGTGCGTTTCTCAAGTAGCAATTGAGATAATTCTGTACGTGCTATATGCATAGAAATAGGAAAGTCCTCATTGTGTTCAGAGCTACTACATCAAGCAAATACATTTACAAAGCATTGGAGCCAGCGGGCTGACTCTTTCTATATGAGATGTCTGAATTATGTTGACAATCTAATAATGCTGCAAGTAGCTAAGGGCTGATGCAAGCCTTCAGGAGTCAGTAATGTTGCTGCAACATTTTACAACATTAATGGCGTCATGGAGATAAATGAGACTAATATGGTTTGAAGATGACTATCTCTCTTGTTTTAAAGAAAGATTTAAAATGTATAAATATTATATATTTATATGCATATGCCTCATCATTCACAGTATATGTCTTAGTACACTGAGCATTGCATATAAAATAGAAGAAAGCAATACTGGTATAAAAGCTTTGTGAAACTCAACCTAACATTGTCTTAAATAGGCTAATCAAAGTAAAATAAATAATATATATTGATTTCAAATTCTAATATGATATTTTAGAAAGAAGAGACTATACATTTCTTTCTATTTTTCAAAAAAATGGCTAAATCCTCATAAAAACCCATAAAAATAATCTATGAAAAATTTTGAAGCATGGCTGAATATATCAGCTGGGATGATCTAAACAATAAGATGTTGTATATGTGATAATTTAAATTTACTCAAAGTACTGGTCAGTACAGCATTTCAAACAAATGGTTGATGAGCTTATTTCATTCAATTTTAAATAGTAACAAGGAGACGGTACTACAGAAGTTAAAGACTATTTATTACATGGTGCTTTGTATTTAGTATGGCTTTTTTTTTTTTTACCGGTAAGGGGATCACAACCCTTAGCACGGTGTGGTCTTCACCACGCTCAGCCAGTGAGCACACGGGCCATCCCTATATGGGATCTGAACCCGCAGCCTCAGAGCTACCAGCGCTGGACTCTCCCGAGTGAACCATGGGGCCGGCCCTAATATGGCTTTTTAATATCAAAATGCTTTCAATACCTATTCAGAAAGCATCAGTTAGAAGTAACATGGGTATTGTCTTGTCACTTAATCCATTTTAACTAATGGCTCACATATTTGTTTGTAGAGACATAGATATTTACTTTGATTACTTTAGCAGTGTATTGGCTGCAGGCAAAGGAGTCTTAGAAAACAAAGATAGAAAAACATTGTCGTGGCATTATTAAAGGGACATTTTTGTCTTTGATATAAAATAAAGGGTTAAAATGGCCATAAATTTTCAGCATTGTATGTTTTTTTGTTTGTTTCAGAGGCATGAAAAAATATATGCTCATGGAAAAATAAAAAGTGAAAATTATAAGCCCCAAAAGACAGCACCGAGGTGATTTGATGCTGATAAAAGAATGAAATCTGTGGACAAAAGGAAAAATTCTTATGACAATTTTGTGAGAAACTGCTCACTGAAAGAATCAGAAAGCAGGCTGTAGGATCTAGAATACGTTGGATATTCCATGAAAACTTGCCAAAGCAACAAAATCATTCAAATGTGTTCCGTGACAAGAAGAAGGCTTCTTACAGCAATCTAGGTCAGCAAACACTGTCTTATCATCTTCATATTCATCCATTCAACAATAGTTATTATGTAGCTTTTATTTGGAAACCATTTTGCTCACACACTGTGGGAAATAAAATGATGTGTAAGATAAAGTTTACACACAAGACAACTACGTGAACATCTGCTGGTTCTTTAAGTCAAGCCAATCCACTGGGCCCCAGTCATTTCATGAAAAAATCTTAAAACCAAAATAAGTAAGTTTGTTTGTTTTTTTTTTAACAGTTATTCATTTCCCCCCTTTAGTTCTGATTTACATATTCTTGGTCTCAACTCTTTGGCACAGGACTTCTAATTTTTGTGCTTTTTTAAATCTGCTTACTGTGTGGCTATTTTGTTGATTCTCTACTTCCTTCAAAAAACTAGACATTCTTACATAGTTTCTGATTATGCTTGAACCTTTGCTTTTAGTGTTCTCTATTGTTTCAGTAGATGACACCTTATTTGATCCTATTAGCACTTGCAAATAGCTTGCTTCCAGCTAGTAATACTGCCCTACTACCTAATTATGTCATAATATGGAAAATTTGGTATTTTATATGAAATAGAAAGAAAGTGTATTAAAATGCAATGTAATACCAAGACACAAATGAAAGAAAATTATAAATGCATATGCACAGAAACAAAAGTGGATTCATCAGACTATAAAATGTCCATTTAAATTGGAAATACAAGTATCTGTTATGCCGTGGATTTTTGTATTCTTTACATTTGCAAATCTCTGGTCCATTTATATTAATTTGGTAACATGGGGGAAACTTTATATTTCATATGGAATATAAAAGCACCATGAGAACTAAATCCTTATTAAAACAAAGCTGAATGTGTTTGAGGGAGACATATTTGAAGACTGACTTTAAATATTCCAGAATTTTTTGGCAAGTACCCTGAAGCCATAGGCAAAATGTTTTTTTGGGTATGCAACAATAAAAAATCAAATCTAATAAAACACACAATTAAATCTTCCTAATTCTTTCGGGAATGGGGTTGTTTTTGAGATCTAGAAGCATTGAACTAAACCCATAGTTACAAACTTTTCACCACATCTTGTTAATATCTAAGGGCTTTGATATTATTCTCCTGAATATTACCCATTTCCTTTGGTCCTTGATTCCTGGCATCATAATTAACATGTTTCTGTATCAGATTTTTACGGTAGTAACATGAGGCCATCTGCAAAGCACATTCACTTTCTTATTTCCTATGAAATTTTAAATCACCATCCTGAATTTTATGGTGATATGGAGAAATACTTGGGTCATCATATGAGACATATAATGATAGACATTCAATTAGTTTTTGAATAATATGACTCATTTTGAGAAACATTATGTTAATGTTTAAATATATGCTCCTTATTTATGAGAGTATCTTGTCTGGCCTTATTTTATTCTTGGTAGAAAAAATGTCTTGGTACATTTATCTAGGTAATAAGATCCACACTTTCTATTCATACATTACCCCTTTTCTTATGTGTACTAAAAACTGGACTTAAGCAAAATTGGTTAAAAAAATACATGAAAGCAACAAAGGAAGTAAACTTTCCATGTCTCTCTTGGTGCACAGTGCGCTCTAGTCTTGTGCTGTAGGTTCACCGAGGCTGTTCCACAGGGGCTCTTCTCTCTAAATGGATGCACTTTTCTCCTTCCACATAAATGCCCATTGAAGTTTTTTAGTGTTGCAGGGACAATTAAGAGTTTACTTGCTTTAAGTTTACTTCCCATTTATTGATATTATGGCTTCAGGCACAAAGAATCAGGAGGAAAAGAAGAAAGTAAAATTAATCCAGGAAAGATGTCATCTTTTTAGAGTTTAGATGTGTCTATATTCCATTTCAGGTCCTTATGTTTCCACTCACATTTGAATTCTCCTGCTACCAGTGTGTCTGCTAAAACAGTATACATAAAGCCCATTACATATATTTAGGTACAAGATCTTGGAAGAATGTCTTCCTGTCTTCTCTTGGTGGCTGTGAAAAATATCCAAGATGAAACAGCTGCAATGTCACTTTTCTTCACTTCACAGTGTGCATCAGTCTCATATGGTGTAAATTGGTACATCCATTTGATAAAGGACAGTCAAAAGTATCTTGCAATTTGGGGAGGATAAGCAAAAGGAATGAAAACATTTAATACTTGAGATATAGGAAAATGGTACACTGTAAGTATAAACTTTAACAGTTGCAGAAGCCACTGTTTACTTTTATTACTTTCATAACCAGGGATGCTTCAATGAGGAAATTTGAATCTCACAACAATTCAGCCTAGATATTATGTACTCTGTTAACTACATATTCTTTTAAGATTTAATAAAGTAAAGGAAGGAAGGAAGAAAGTTTGGAAGAAAGAGAGGGAGGGAATTCCCAATGAAGGAATGAGGGAAGGAAGAAAAGATCATTGTTGTCATTCTTTTTAAAAACCATGAATATATCTGTATTCATAACTTAATAGAATTCAGAATACTGATGGGAATATCAGCTATGTTTGCAGTAATGTTATATAGCAAGCAACACAAAATATCATTGACTGACTATAACTAGCATTTTATAGACTGAAATGATGGATTGATTGATTGCTGAGAGCAAATAGGGTGGCTCAACTTTAGGCTACATGCTTGGGTTTGGCTAAGGTCTGCTGCATGTATCATTTGGATCTGGGACCAGAAGCCCCTACACATCTACAAGATACTAAAGAGTTAGCAAAGACATGTAATATTTTTAAAAACTTTCATTGATAATTGGCACATTGTTATTTCTGCCCTCATTCTCTTGGTATGAGACGGTCCTTTGACAGCCAAACAACAATGGGATGAGGGAAAATATTCCATCTATAGTGGAAGGAGATACAAAGTCAATGTCAAAGAATACAGGTACACATCAGAGGGAGGAATGAAACATTGACAATCATCCAATCCACCACTGGTTTCTAGGGTTATCAGAAAAGCAATCTTCACAGTGAGGTAAGTCATGCTAAACTTTATTCAACAAATGCCAGTCAACGAACCTCTCTTAAACACCTAATATGAGTTAAGAGTTTTGTAATATGTTGGAGTTATAAAGATGTATGCGTGTACACTTAATTTTGAAGGCCTTATTCTGAGTTGCTTTTGAAACTAATTTAATGTTTAGCTTTTCTCTAGGGTAATTCTGAATGGTTTATGGGCTCATTCAAAACAAATTATTGAACTGAGGTGAAGGAACTAAGTTGTGTTAAGTATATTGAAGAAATTTGTTTTTGTTGTTTATCAACATGTTTAAACATTCCAAATGGATTCCTTTAATCACAAGAAGTATTTTACTTCTTTTGCATGTGTAGCAGTTATAAAGAAATGCTCTATAAGTATGAGGTACTTATTAAGTGCCTATTAAATCCATACTTATTTTCTTATCAGCAGAGCATTTTCAGTGATTTGGGATGATGTACTGTTAACTTATAATTTTAAACTTAGTTGCCTTTAAACAGATGTTGGGTAATGACAATTACTATTTGTATTATAATTGAAACACTGTCCTATGGATCAGTGAAACTATACTTTCAGCTTTTACCTGGATGTTCTGTCCACAAACTGCCAGAGACTTCACAATGGATAAAAAAGTGGAAGTTGCCCTTTTGTCTTTTTTTTTTTTTTAACCTGACATTAGTTGAGTGACCACAGGGCAAATATGAATAGAATTTTTGGATATGTCTTCTAGTCTTCTATGAAGATAATATTGTCCTACTAGCCAAGTAAAGGCACATGGCCAACCTAGATTTAAGGGTCAAAAAACAGACCCACTTACTGATGGGAGGGAAAACATTTAGGGTTAATTTTGTAATGTACCCAAGTCATTGCTCTGTTGTATAGTTGTCACATTCCTGTCCTATGCAAAATATGATCACTTCATTCTAACACTTCCCAAATTGTCATCCAATTATGACATTTAAATTCTGGATCATGATTTCATTGCATCATCTGTTATTATGTCTGGATGAAAGTGAGACTCTTTGAGTCCAACTTCTCAGGTGTGGCACCTCTTGACATGAAGACATATGAACTAAGGAACACATAATTTTTTCACACTCTTAAATACAATGGTGAGACAATTTGTGTATAGCTATAATAAATCCTCATATTTTGGGAGGCAAAGAATGAGAAGCTCATAGCAGTCATGGGTTCATAAAATTTGTGAAATGCAACTGGATACATGGTGTAGGTCTCCCTACTTATGCAGTATTGCACGTTGCTTCATTGCCACCTTGTTTTAAGCTGTGGGAATAGATCCCTAACCCGTTGTTCTCTTTCTCTTGACTCCACCATGTGGAATTTTTACTCTGTTTCCTATGTACGACTTTTTTTAAAAAGAAATTATAGCCAAATAACTTTCTTGAACTTTTTCCTGTAGAAAGTTGGCAACACTGAGGACATATTGAAATTCAAACTGTCTCAATTCTTTTAAGTTTAAACCACCACATTTCCCCAAGAAGTTTTTGTGGGGATATTATGTAACAGTTTTGATTCCATTCCATTGTGGGTGGGAGGACAAACATACTTATATTTTCTTCTTCTTCTTTTTTTTGGTCTTTTTCCGTGTCCGGCAACAGTTCGCAACCCTCAGTGTTGCCCCCGTACCGGACCGGGACCGGCAACAGGATCGCAACCCT